>NC_053027.1:55036414-55048972 GCF_003073215.2 Triticum urartu
AAGAAATTTTCATAAGATCAAACAGGACAGTTGGAGAATTCGTGAAGATGGAAAATTCAAACCTCCTCACAAAGGTACTAGTGAGATTGTGATACTGGCTGCACTTCTCTTCCTCGAAGCTCACAAGATCGGCGTTACGCAAATATGTGTTGAATTCTTCCTTAATTCCCGCTCGATCCATAAAGTTTTCAGAAGGCCACTCACAAGGACGCACTGGAGCGTCTCTTGGTGGCTCTTCATCAGACATCATTGCAAGCCTGGGTCCTTGCTTCCTTGAGGAACCACCTTGGAACATTTTCCTAAGCATTTTTCTTTCTCTGAAAAATTCTGAAATTTTTTAGTAACTTCAAAATAAAAGTAAACCAAACTCAATAATATTGATAGCAACTACTCCTACAAGTGCCTAGGGCCTATATCATGCATCAAAACTACTTGGAACCATACAAATTTGACATGCAAGCTCAAGAACATGGTCACCTAGGCAGCAAAAATTTGCAATGAATAAAGCACTAGAACAAAAACTAATTGGACCAATGGAGGAGTCACATACCAAGGAACAATCTCCCCAAGCAGTTTTGTGAGAGGTGCTTTGAGCAAGGAGATCGAAAATGGCAGCAAAACGAGCTTGGACTCGGGTTTGAGCTGGTTATTCGTGTTTGGGGGAGGAAGAAGGAGTGTGTGGGTGAAAGGATAAGTGGAGGAGGGCCACCGTGGGCCCACGAGGCAGGGGGCGCCCAGGGGGGTAGGGCGCGCCCTCCACCCTCGTGGGCAGGTGGTTGACCCCCTGCTGTGTTCTCAGTGCCAAATATTCTCAAATATTCCCAGAAAAAGTCATATTTAAATTTCAGGGCTTTTGGAGAACTTTTATTTTCGGGTATTTTTATATTGCACGAATAATCAGATAACAGACAGAAAATACTATTTTTATTTTATTTAATTTTTTTATTTAATATAAATAACAGAAAGTAAAAGGAGGGTACAGAAGGTTGTGCCTTCTAGTTTCATCCATCTCATGATCATCAAAAGGAATCCACTAATAAGGTTGATCAAGTCTTGTTAACGAACTCATTCCGAATAACATGGAACGGAGAAATTTCGAATAACACTATGTTACCTCAACAGGGATATGCACATCCCCAATAATAAGAATATCATATTTCTTCTTGACAGTAGGAAGAGGAAATTCAAAACCTCCAAATATAATCGATGGAATTTTTCCAATAGAGTTGATACTATGAACTTGAGGTTGTTTCCTCGGAAAGTGTACCGTATGCTCATTACCATTAACATGAAAAGTGACATTGCCTTTAGTGCAATCAATAACAGCCCCTGCAAGTATTCAAAAAGGGTCTTCCAAGAATAATAGACATACTATCGTCCTCGGGAATATCAAGAATAACAAAGTCCGTTAAAATAGTAACGTTTGCAACTACAACAGGCACATCCTCACAAATACCAACAGGTATAGCAGTTGATTTATCAGCCATTTGCAAAGATATTTCAGTAGGTGTCAACTTATTCAAATCAAGTCTACGATATAAAGAGAGAGGCATAACACTAACACCGGCTCCAAGATCACATAAAGCAGTTTTAACATAGTTTCTTTTAATGGAGCATGGTATAGTTGGGTACTCCTGGATCTCCAAGTTTCTTTGGTATTCCACCCTTAAAAGTATAATTAGCAAGCATGGTGGAAATTTCAGCTTCCGGTATCTTTCTTTTATTGTAACATATCTTTCATATACTTAGCATAAGGATTCATTTTGAGCATATCAGTTAATCACATACGCAAAAAGATAGGTCTAATCATTTCAGCAAAGCGCTCAAAATCCTCATCATCCTTTTTCTTGGATGGTTTGGGAGGAAAAGGCATGGGTTTCTGAACCCATGGTTCTCTTTCTTTACCGTGTTTCCTAGCAACAAAGTCTTTCTTATCATAACGTTGATTCTTTGATTGTGGGTTATCAAGATCAACAGCAGGTTCAATTTCTATATCATTATCATTACTAGGTTGAGCATCATCATGAACATTATTATTAGCATTATCACTAGTTTCAGGTTCATTACCAGATTGTGTTTCAGCATCAGAAATAGAAATATCATTTGGATTCTCAGGTGTTCAATAACAGGTTCACTAGAAGCATGCAAAGTCCTATCATTTTTCTTTTTCTTCCTTTTAGAAGGACTAGGTGCATCTATATTATTTCTCTGAGAATCTTGCTCAATTCTCTTAGGGCCTTCAGGATACAAAGGTTCCTGAGTCATTCTACCAGTTCTAGTCATAACTCTAACAACATTATCATTATCCTTACTATTCAATTCATTGAGCAAATCATTTTGAGCTTTAAGTACTTGTTCTACTTGAGTGGTAACCATAGAAGCATGTTTACTAATAAGTTTAAGTTCACCTTTGACATTAGCCATATAATCACCCAAGTGTTCAAGCATATTTGAATTGTATTTCAATTGTCTACCAAAATAAGCATTAAAATCTTCTTGCTTAACCATAAATTTATCAAACTCATCTAAGCATGGGCTAGCAAACTTAGTAAATGGGATTTCAGCTTTATCATATCTATAGAGAGAATTTACCTTTACTACCTGTGTCGGGTTATCAAGACCATGAGTTTCTTCAATAGGTGAAGGATTAAGATCATATGTTTCTTCAACAGGCGGTAAATTAAGACCATGTATTTCTTCAATAGGAGGTAAATTCTTAACATCTTCAGCTTTAATACCTTTTCTTTCATAGATTTCTTTGCCTCTTGCATATCTTCAGGACTGAGAAATAGAATACCCCTCTTCTTCGGAGTTGGTTTAGGAATAGGCTCAGGAATTGGCTCCGGAGGTGTCCAATTATTTTCATTTGTCAACATATTATTCAATAGAATTTCAGCTTCATCCGGTGTTCTTTCCCTGAAAACAGAACCAGCACAACTATCCAGGTAATCTCTGGAGGCATCGGTTAGTCCATTATAAAAGATATCAAGTATTTCATTTTTCTTAAGAGGATGATCAGGCAAAGCATTAAGTAATTGGAGAAGCCTCCCCCAAGCTTGTGGGAGACTCTCTTCTTCAATTTGCACAAAATTATATATATCCCTTAAAGCAGCTTGTTTCTTATGAGCAGGGAAATATTTAGCAGAGAAGTAATAAATCATATCCTGGGGACTACGCACACAACCAGGATCAAGAGAATTAAACCATATCTTAGCATCACCCTTTAATGAGAACGGAAATATTTTAAGGATATAAAAGTAGCGAGTTCTCTCATCATTAGTGAACAGGGTAGCTATATCATTTAATTTAGTAAGATGTGCCACAACAGTTTCAGATTCATAGCCATGAAAAGGATCAGATTCAACCAAAGTAATTATATCAGGATCAACAGAGAATTCATAATCCTTATCGGTAACACAGATAGGTGAAGTAGCAAAAGCAGGGTCAGGTTTCATTCTAGCATTTAGAGATTGCTGATTCCATTTAGCTAATAACCTCTTGAGTTCGTATCTATCTTTGCAAGCTAAAATAGCTAAAGAAGCTTCTTTATCAAAAACATAACCCTCAGGAATAACAGGCAAGTCTTCATCATCAATTTCATCAGTATTATCAGATTCAATATTTTCAATCTCTCTAGCCCTAGCAAGTTGTTCATCAAGAAATTCACCAAGTGGCACAGTAGTATCAAGCATAGAAGTAGTTTCATCATAAGTATCATGCATAGCAGAAGTGGCATCATCAATAACATGCGACATATCAGAACGAATAGCAGAAGCAGGTTTAGGTGTCGCAAGCTTACTCAAAACAGAAGGTGAATCAAGTGCAGAGCTAGATGGCAGTTCCTTACCTCCCCTCGTAGTTGAGGGATAAATCTTGGTTTTTGGATCTCTCAAGTTCTTCATAATGATAAGCAGATATAAATCCCAAGTGACTCAAAGAATAGAGCTATGCTCCCCGGCAACGGCGCCAGAAAATAGTCTTGATAACCCACAAGTATAGGGGATCGCAACAGTTTTCGAGGGTAGAGTATTCAACCCCCAAATTTATTGATTCGACACAAGGGGAGCCAAAGAATACTCTCAAGTATTAGCAGATGAGTTGTCAATTCAACCACACCTGGAACTTAATATCTGCAGCAAGGTATTTAGTAGCAAAGTAATATGATAGTAGTGGTAACGGTAGAAAAAGGTAACATTAGTAAAAGTAATGTTTTTGGTATTTTGTAGTGATGATAGCAATAGCAACGGAAAAGTAAATAAGCGAAGAAAAATATATGGAAAGCTCGTAGGCAATGGATCGGTGATGGAGAATTATGCCGGATGCAGTTCATCATGTAACAGTCATAACCTAGGGTGACACAGAACTAGCTCCAGTTCATTAATGTAATGTAGGCATGTATTCCGAATATAGTCATACGTGCTTATGGAAAAGAACTTGCATGACATATTTTGTCCTACCCTCCCGTCGCAGCGGGGTCCTAAAGGAAACTAAGGGATATTAAGGCCTCCTTTTAATAGAGTACCGGAGACAAAGCATTAACACATAGTGAATACATGAACTCCTCAAACTACGGTCATCACCGGTAAGTGATGACCCACAAGTATAGGGGATCTATCAGTCCTTTCGATAAGTAAGAGTGTCGAACCCAACGAGGAGCAGAAGGAAATGATAAGCGGTTTTCCAGCAAGGTATTCTCTGCAAGTACTGAAATAAGTGGTAACAGATAGTTTTGTGATAAGATAATTTGTAACAAGCAACAAGTAACAAAAGTAAATAAAGTGCAGCAAGGTGGCCCAATCCTTTTTGTAGCAAAGGACAAGCCTGGACAAACTCTTATATGATGTAAAGCGCTCCCGAGGACACATGGGAATATCGTCAAGCTAGTTTTCATTCACGTTCGGTACTTTGATAATTTGGTATGTGGGTGGACCGGTGCTTGGGTGCTGCCCTTACTTGGACAAGCATCCCACTTATGATTAACCTCTATTGCAAGCATCCGCAAATACAACAAAAGTATTAAGGTAAACCTAACCATAGCATGAAACATATGGATCCAAATCAGCCCCTTACGAAGCAACATAAACTAGGGTTTAAGCTTCTGTCACTCTAGCAACCCATCATCTACTTATTACTTCCCAATGCCTTCCTCTAGGCCCAAATAATGGTGAAGTGTCATGTAGTCGACGTTCACATAACACCACTAGAGGAGAGACAACATACATCTCATCAAAATATCGAACGAATACCAAATTCACATGACTACTAATAGCAAGACTTCTCCCATGTCCTCAGGAACAAACGTAACTACTCACAAAGCATAAACATGTTCATAATCAGAGGGGTATTAATATGCATATAGGATCTGAACATATGATCTTCCACCAAATAAACCAACTAGCATCAACTACAAGGAGTAATTAACACTACTAGCAACCACTAGCACCAATCCCGGACTTGGAGACAAGAATTGGATACAAGAGATGAACTAGGGTTTTGAGAGGAGATGGTGCTGATGAAGATGTTGATGGAGATTGCCCTCTCCCGATGAGAGGAGCGTTGGTGATGACGATGGCGATGATTTCCCCCTCCGGGAGGGAAGTTTCCCCGGCAGAACAGCTCCGCCAGAGCCCTAGATTGGTTCCGCCAAGGTTCCGCCTCGTGGCGGCGGAGTTTCGTCCGAGAAGATGGCTTATGATTTTTTTCCCATCGAAAGACTCCATATAGCAGAAGATGGCCACCGGAGGGCCACCAGGGGGCCCACGAGGTAGGGGGCGCGCCAGGGGGTAGGGCGCGCCCCACCCTCGTGGGCAGGGTGTGGCCCCCCTGGTGAAGTTCTTGCCTCTCAGTATTTTTATATATTTGGAAAACATCTTCCGTGAAGTTTCAGGACTTTTGGAGCTGTGCAGAATAGGTCTCTAATATTTGCTCCTTTTCCAGCCCAGAATCCCAGCTGCCGGCATTCTCCCTCTTTATGTAAACCTTGTAAAATAAGAGAGAATAGGCATAAGTATTGTGACATAATGTGTAATAACAGCCCATAATGCAATAAATATTGATATAAAAGCATGATGCAAAATGGACGTATCAACTCCCCCAAGCTTAGACCTCGCTTGTCCTCAAGCGAAAAGCCGAAATCGAAAAATATGTCCACATGTTTAGAGATAGAGGTGTCGATAAAAATAAAATATGGACATGAGGGCATCATGATCATTCTTAGAACAGCAACTTATATAATTCTTGTCATATAATCTCTAATGCTAGAGTAATAATTCAATCACAATATCAAGTATGAATCGTAAACTTCATTGAAAACTAACAAACTATAATCTCAGTCATTGAAGCAATTGCAATTTATCATAACATAGGAAAGAGTCAATGTATAAGAGCTTTTCAGCAAGTCCACATACTCAACTATCATATAGTCTTTCACAATTGCTGACACTCACGCAATACTTATGGGTATGGAGTTTTAATCGGACACAGAGAAAGATAGGGGCTTATAGTTTTGCCTCCCAACGTTTTACCTCAAGGGTAATGTCAACAGTAATAGTTCATGAAAACTCACATCCAATTAGCCATATATACCAGGATCTTTCCAACATATGTGCTTGCCAAAGGATAAAATGTAAAAAGGAAGGGTGAAGATCACCATGACTCTTATGCAATGTAGGAGATAAAAGTAAAAGATAGGCCCTTCGCAGAGGGAAGCAGAGGTTGTCATGCGCTTTTATGGTTGGATGCACAAAATCTAATGCGAAAGAACGTCACTTTATATTGCCACTTGTGATATGGACCTTTATTATGCAGTCTGTCGCTTTTATTACTTCCATATCACACGATCGTATAAAGCTTATTTCCTCCACACCAATCAATCATACATATTTAGAGAGCAATTTTTATTGTTGCTGATACGTCTCCAACGTATCTACTTTTCCAAACACTTTTGCCCTTGTTTTGGACTCTAACTTGCATGATTTGAATGGAACTAACCCGGACTGACGCTGTTTTCAGCAGAACTACCATGGTGTTATTTATGTGCAGGAGCAAACGTTCTCGGAATGACCTGAAACTTCACGGAGACACTTTTCAGAAAATAAGAAAAATACCTGCCAAAGATGAAGGCCAGGGGGCCCACCACCTTGCCACGAGGGTGGGGGGCGCGCCCCCTACCTCGTGGGCCCCCTGTTGCCTCTCCGACTCCAACTCCACCTCCATATATTGAGTTTCGGGAGAAAAAAAATCAGAGAGAAGAAATCATCACGTTTTACGATACGGAGCCGCCGCCAAGCCCTAAAACCTCTCGGGAGGGCTGATCTGGAGTCCGTTCGGGGCTCCGGAGAGGGGAATCCATCGCCATCGTCATCATCAACCATCCTCCATCACCAATTTCATGATGCTCACCGCCGTGCGTGAGTAATTCCATCGTAGGCTTGCTGGACGGTGATGGGTTGGATGGGATCTATCATGTAATTGAGTTAGTTTTGTTAGGGTTTGATCCCTAGTGTCCACTATGTTTTGAGATTGATGTTGCTATGACTTTGCTATGCTTAATGCTTGTCACTAGGGCCCGAGTGCCATGATTTCAGATCTGAACCTATTATGTTTTCATCAATATATGAGTGTTCTTGATCCTATCTTGCAAGTCTATAGTCACCTATTATGTGTTATGATCCGTTAACCCCGAAGTGACAATAATCGGGATACTTACCGGTGATGACCGTAGTTTGAGGAGTTCATGTATTCACTATGTGTTAATGCTTTGTTCCGGTACTCTATTAAAAGGAGGCCTTAATATCCCCTTAGTTTCCGTAAGGACCCCGCTGCCACGGGAGGGTAGGACAAAAGATGTCATGCAAGTTCTTTTCCATAAGCACGTATGACTATATTCGGAATACATGCCTACATTACATTGATGAATTGGAGCTAGTTCTGTGTCACCCTAGGTTATGACTGTTACATGATGAACCGCATCCGGCATAATTCTCCATCACCGATCCATTGCCTACGAGCTTTCCATATATTGTTCTTCGCTTATTTACTTTTCCGTTGCTATTGCTATCATCACTACAAAATACCAAAAACATTACTTTTACTACTGTTACCTTTTGTTACCGTTATCACTACTATCATATTACTTTGCTACTAAACACTTTGCTGCAGATATTAAGTTTCCAGGTGTGGTTGAATTGACAACTCAGCTGCTAATACTTGAGAATATTCTTTGGCTCCCCTTGTGTCGAATCAATAAATTTGGGTTGAATACTCTACCCTCGAAAACTGTTGCGATCCCCTATACTTGTGGGTTATCAAGACTATTTTCTGGCGCCGTTGCCGGGGAGCATAGCTCTATTCTTTGAGTCACTTGGGATTATATCTGCTATCATTATGAAGAACTTGAGAGATCCAAAAACCAAGATCTATCCCTCAACTACGAGGGGAGGTAAGGAACTGCCATCTAGCTCTGCACTTGATTCACCTTCTGTTTTGAGTAAGCTTGCGACACCTACACCTGCTTCTGCTATTCGTTCTGATATGTCGCATGTTATTGATGATGCCACTTCTGCTATGCATGATACTTATGATGAAACTACCTCTATGCCTGATACTACTATGCCACTTAGTGATTTTCTTGATGAACAACTTGCTAGGGCTAGAGAAATTGAAAATATTGAATCTGATGATACTGATGAAAGTGATGATGAAGAACCACTTGCTATTCCTAAGGGTTATGTATTTGATCAAGATGCTTCTTTAGCCATTTTAGCTTGCAGAAATAGAACTGAACTTAAAAAATTATTAGCTAAATGGAGTAAGCAATCCCTAAATGATAGAATGAAACCTGACCCTGCTTTTGCTACTTCACCTATCTTTGTTACTGATAAGGATTATGAATTCTCTGTTGATCCTGATATAATTACTTTGGTTGAATCTGATCCTTTTCATGGTTATGAATCTGAAACTGTTGTGGCACATCTTACTAAACTGAATGATATAGCCTACCCTGTTCACTAAAGATGAGAGAACTCGCTACTTTTACATCCTTAAAATATTTCCGTTCTCATTAAAGGGTGATGCTAAGATATGGTTTAATTCTCTTGATCCTGGTTGTGTGCGTAGTCCCCAGGATATGATTTATTACTTCTCTGCTAAATATTTCCCTGCTCATAAGAAACAAGCTGCTTTAAGGGATATATATAATTTTGTGCAAATTGAAGAAGAGAGTCTCCCACAAGCTTGGGGGAGGCTTCTCCAATTACTTAATGCTTTGCCTGATCATCCTCTTAAGAAAAATGAAATACTTGATATCTTTTATAATGGACTAACCGATGCCTCCAGAGATTACCTGGATAGTTGTGCTGGTTCTGTTTTCAGGAAAGAACACCGGATGAAGCTGAAATTCTATTGAATAATATGTTGACAAATGAAAATAATTGGACACCTCCGGAGCCAATTCCTGAGCCTATTCCTAAACCAACTCCGAAGAAGAGGGGTATTCTATTTCTCATCCTGAAGATATGCAAGAGGCAAATAAATCTATTGAAATAAAAAGGTATTAAAGCTGAAGATGTTAAGAATTTACCTCCTATTGAAGAAATACATGGTCTTAATTTACCGCCTATTGAAGAAACATATGATCTTAATCCTTCTCCTATTGAAGAAACTCATGGTCTTGATAACCCGACACAGGTAGTAAAGGTAAATTCTCTCTATAGATATGATAAAGCTGAAATCCCATTTACTAAAATTGCTAGCCCATGCTTAGATGAGTTTGATAAATTTATGGCTAAGCAAGAAGACTTTAATGCTTATTTTGGTAGACAATTGAAATACAATTCAAATATGCTTGAACACTTGGGTGATTATATGGCTAATGTCAAAGGTGAACTTAAACTTATTAGTAAACATGCTTCTATGGTTACCACTCAAGTAGAACAAGTACTTAAAGCTCAAAATGATTTGCTCAATGAATTGAACAGTAAGAATAATGATAATGCTATTAGAGTTATGACTAGAGGTGGTAGAATGACTCAGGAACCTTTGTATCCTGAAGGCCATCCTAAGAGAATTGAGCAAGATTCTCAGAGAAATAATATAGATGCACCTAGTCTTCTAAAAGGAAGAAAAAGAAAAATGATAGGACTTTGCATGCTTCTAGTGATCCTATTGTTGAAACACCTGAGAATCCAAATGATATTTCTATTTCTGATGCTGAAACACAATCTGGTAATGAACCTGAAACTAGTGATAATGTTAATGATAATGTTCATGATGATGCTCAACCTAGTAATGATAATGATATAGAAATTGAACCTGCTGTTGATCTTGATAACCCACAATCAAAGAATCAACGTTATGATAAGAAAGACTTTGTTGCTAGGAAACATGGTAAAGAAAGAGAGCCTGGGTTCAGAAACCCATGCCCTTTCCTCCCAAACCATCCAAGAAAAAGGATGATGAGGATTTTGAGCGCTTTGCTGAAATGATTAGACCTATCTTTTTGCGTATGCGATTAACTGATATGCTCAAAACAAACCTTATGCTAAGTACATGAAAGATATTATTACAAATAAAAGAAAGATACCGGAAGCTGAAATTTCCACCATGCTTGCTAATTATACTTTTAAGGGTGGAATACCAAAGAAACTTGGAGATCCCGAGGAGTACCAACTATACCATGCTCCATTAAAAGAAACTATGTTAAAACTGCTTTATGTGATCTTGGAGCCGGTGTTAGTGTTATGCCTCTCTCTTTATATCGTAGACTTGATTTGAATAAGTTGACACCTACTGAAATATCTTTGCAAATGGCTGATAAATCAACTGCTATACCTGTCGGTATTTGTGAGGATGTGCCTGTTGTAGTTGCAAATGTTACTATTTTAACGGACTTTGTTATTCTTGATATTCCCGAGGACGATAGTATGTCTATTATTCTTGGAAGACCCTTTTTGAATACTGCAGGGGCTGTTATTGATTGCACTAAAGGCAATGTCACTTTTCATGTTAATGGTAATGAGCATACGGTACACTTTCCGAGGAAACAACCTCAAGTTCATAGTATCAACTCTATTGGAAAAATTCCATCGATTATATTTGGAGGTTTTGAATTTCCTCTTCCTACTGTCAAGAAGAAATATGATATTCTTATTATTGGGGATGTGCATATCCCCGTTGAGGTAACATAGTGTTATTCGAAATTTCTCCGGTTCCATGTTATTCGGAATGAGTTCGTTAACAAGACTTGATCAACCTTGTTAGTGGATTCCTTTTGATGATCATGAGATGGATGAAACTAGAAGGCACAACCTTCTATACCCCACTTTTACTTTCTGTTATTTATATTAAATAAAATAAAAATAAATTTTTTTGTCTGTTATCTGATTATCCGTGCAATATAAAAATACCTCGAAAATAAAAGTTCTCCAAATGCCCTGAAAATTAAATATGATTTTTTCTAGAATATTTGAGGATTTATGGAACTGAGAACACACCAGGGGGGTCAACCACCTGCCCACGAGGGTGGAGGGCGCGCCCCCTGCCTCGTGGCCCATAGTGGGCCCTCCTCCACTTATTCTTGCACCCATACACTCCTTCTTCCTCCCCCAAACACGAATAACCAGCTCAAACCCAGTCCAAGCTCGTTTTGCCATTTTCGATCTCCTTGCTCAAAGCACCTCTCACAAAACTGCTTGGGGAGATTGTTCCTTGGTATGTGACTCCTCCATTGGTCCAATTAGTTTTTGTTCTAGTGCTTTATTCATTGCAAATTTTTGCTGCTTAGGTGACCCTGTTCTTGAGCTTGCATGTCAAATTTATATGGTCAAAAGTAGTTTTGATGCATGATATAGGCCCTAGGCACTTGTAGGAGCAGTTGCTATCAATATTATTGAGTTTGGTTTACTTTTATTTTGAAGTTACTAAAAAATTTCAGAATTTTTCAGAGGAAGAAAAATGCTTAGGAAAATGTTCCAAGGTGGTTCTTCAAAGAAGCAAGGACCCAGGCTTGCAATGCGTGATGCTGACGAAGAGCCACCAAGAGACGCTCCAGTGCGTCCTTGTGAGTGGCCTTCTGAAAATTTTATGGATCAAGCGGGAATAAAAGAAGAATTCAACGCATATTTGCGTAACGCTGATCTCGTGAGCTTCGAGGAAGAGAAGTGCAGTCAGTATCATGAGCTCACTAGCTCCTTTGTGAGGAGGTTTGAATTTTCAACTTCACGTAATTCTCCAACTGTCCTGTTTGATCTTTATGATAAATCTTATACCATGGACTTAGAGGATTTTACCACTGCATGCAAACTTCCACAATGGGGTAGTATAAGGGATCCTCGCAAATCTGAATTTAGAGATTTTCTTGCTAATATAACTGTGGGAGAATCTAGAGATATTACACAAGCTACCATAGGGAGCATTCACTTTCCTGCTATACATTATTTTGCTCTCTTCATAGGTAGATGCATAATGGTAAAGATGAGGCATGTCACATGTGTGTCCCCGATCTTAGTATTCTTAGGAGTGCTGTGTTAGGAGACAAATCATATAATTTGGGAGCCATTG
>NC_053027.1:55049972-55075980 GCF_003073215.2 Triticum urartu
CTGCTCATAAGAAACAAGCTGCTTTGAGGGAAATATACAACTTTGTGCAAATTAAAGAAGAGAGTCTCCCACAAGCTTGGGGGAGGCTTCTCAAGTTACTTAATGCTTTGCCTGATCATCCTCTTAAGAAACCTGAAATACTTGATATCTTTTATAATGGACTAACCGATGCTTCCAGAGATTACCTGGATAGTTCTGCTGGTTCTCTTTTCAGGGAAAGAACACCGAATGAAGCTAAAATTCTATTGAATAATATGTTGACAAATGAAAATAATTGGGCACCTCCTGAGCCACCTCCTGAGCCAGCTCCTGAGCCAACTCCTGCTCCAATTACTGGGCCTATTTTTAAACCAACTCCGAAGAAGAGAGGTGTTCTATTTCTCAGTCCCGAAGATATGCAAGAGGCAAAGAAATCTATGAAAGAAAAAGGTATTAAAGCTGAAGACGTTAAGAATTTACCTCCTATTGAAGAAATACATGGTCTTAATATACCGCCCGTTGAAGAAACATATGATCTCAATTCTTTATTTATTGAAGAACCTCTTGATCCCGATATCCCGACACAGGTAGTAAAGGTAAATTCTCTCTATAGATATGATAAAGCTGAAGTCCCTCCTACTAAAATTGCAAGCTAGTGCTTGGATGAGTTTGATAACTTTATGCTTAAGCAAGACAACTTCAATGCTTATTTTGGTAGACAATTAAAAGAAAACGCTTATATGATTAGACGCTTGGGTGATTATATGGCTGATATTAAAGGTGAACTTAAACTTGTTAGCAAACATGCTTCTATGGTTACCACTCAAGTAGAACAAGTACTTAAGGCTCAAAAAGAAGTGCTTAATGAAATTAATAGTAAGAAAAATGATTATGCTGTTAAAGTGGCTACTAGAACTGGTAGAATGACTCAGGAACCTTTGTATCCTGAAGGCCACCCTAAGAAAATCGAGCAAGATTCTCAAAGAAATAATATTGATGTTCCTAGTTCTTCTAAAAAGATGAAAAAGAAAAATGGTAGAACTTTGCAAACTTCTAGTGAACCTATTGCTGAACCACCTGATAATCCAAATGATATATCTATGTCTAATGCTGAAACACAATCCGGTAATGAACATGAACCTAGTAAAAATATTAATGATAATGTTCATGATGATGCTCAACCTAGTAATGACAATGATGTAGAAATTGAACCTGCCGTTGATCTTGATAATCCACAATTAAAGAATCAACGTTATGATAAAAGAGACTTTGTTGCTAGGAAACATGGTAAAGAAAGAGAACCTTGGGTTCAGAAACCCATGCCTTTTCCTCCGAAACCATCCAAGAAAAAGGATGATGAGGATTTTGAGCGCTTTGCTGAAATGATTAGGCCTATCTTTTTGCGTATGAGATTAACTAATGTGCTCAAAACAAATCCTTATGCTAAATATATGAAAGATATCATTACTAATAAAAGAAAGATACCGGAAGCTGAAATTTCCACCATGCTTGCTAATTATACTTTTAAGGGTGGAATACCAAAGAAACTTGGAGACCCCGGAGTACCTACTATACCTTGCTCCATTAAAAGAAATTATATTAAAACTGCTTTATGTGATCTTGGAGCCGGTGTTAGTGTTATGCCTCTCTCTTTATATCGTAGACTTGACTTGAATAAGCTGACACCTACCGAAATATCTTTGCAAATGGCTGATAAATCAACTGATATACCCGTCGGTATTTGTGAGGATGTGCCCGTTGTGGTTGCAAACGTTACTATTTTAACGGACTTTGTTATACTTGATATTCCCGAGGATGATATAGTATGTCTATTATTCTTGGAAGACCTTTTATTAATACTGCAGGGGCTGTTATTGATTGCAAAAAAGGCAATGTCACTTTTCATGTTAATGGTAATGAGCATACGGTACACTTTCCGAGGAAACAACCTCAAGTTCATAGTATCAACTCTATTGGAAAAATTCCATTGATTATATTTGGAGGTTTTGAATTTCCTCTTCCTACTATCAAAAAGAAATATGATATTCTTATTATTGGGGATGTGCATATCCCCGTTGAGGTAACTTAGTGTTATTCTAAATTTCTCTAGTTTCATGATTATCGGAATGAGTTTGTTAACAAGACTTGATCAACCTTGTTAGTGGATTCTTTTTGATGAGCATGAGATGGATGAAACTAGAAGCACAAACTTCTGTACCCTCTTTATATTTTCTATTATTTATATTAAATAAAGTAAAAATAGTATTTTTCTGTCTGTTTCCTGACTTATCCGTGCAATATAAAAATATCCCGAAAATAAAAGTCCTCAGAATGCCATGCCAATTTAATATGATTTTTTCGGTAATATTTGAGGATTTACTGTGCAAAAATTACTGCGGGAGGAGCTGCCACCTGGTCACGAGGGTGGTGGGAGCGCCCCCTGCCTCATGGGCCCACGGTGGCCCTCCTCCACTTATCCCAGCACCCATCTTCTTCCTCTATCTCACACAAACCCGAAAAACCAACTCAAGCACGAGTTCCTGCCACTTTTGCTGCGATTTTCGATCTCCTTGCTCAAAGCACCTCTTGCAAAACTACTTGGGGAGATTGTTCCTTGGTATATGACTCCTCCATTGGTCAAATTAGTTTTTGTTCTAGTTCTTTATTCTTTGCAAATTTGTGCTGCATAGGTGACCATGTTTTTGAGCTTGCATGTCAAATTTATATGGTTCCAAGTAGTTCTAATGCTTGATATAGGCTCTAGGCACTTGTAGGAGTAGTTACTATCAGTTTTATTGAGTTTGGTTTACTTTTATTTTGAAGTTACTAAAAATTTCAGATTGTTTCATAAAAATGATGAGGAGATTATTGAGGGGCTCATCAAGCCAAAGCTCAAAGGAAAAGGCACCGAAGCCTAAGTATAATTTGCCACGCACCACGGAGATTCGGGCATGTGAATGGCCTTCTGAAGATTTCTTGAGTGCAGCCGGTATCTATGAAGATTTTCATGAATTGGCCCATAATGCAGGCCTCACCGCTTTCCTCCATGACCAATGCGATCAGTATCTCTTACTCACAAATACCTCTGTGCAAAACTTTTATTTTCATCCTAGGAACTCACCACCTACGGTGGAATTTCATTTATATGATGAGCCTAAGGAGATGTCACTTTATGATTTCTGTCGGATTTGTTTAGTCCCTTTTGAGGGCAAGACAGAAGAACCACATCATGATGATGTGGCTGGGTTTATTGATAATATCACTGTAGGAGAAACCAGGAAGGTTTCCGATGCACGAATCACTAGCATACATTTTCCTATTTTGCGTTACTTTGCATTATTTGCTAGTCGTTGTTTAATTGGACGCAGAAATTCTGGAAACCTTAGTATACCTGATTTAATTATTCCGCTTCAAGGTTTATACAGTGATAACACTTTTAGTTTGGGTGGTATTATTGCTAGACGGTTAAATATGAACCGTACTAAGGGCCCCATCTTTGGAGGCATTTATGCTACACGCCTAGCCGCACATTTTAACATACCTATTAGGCATGCTGAGAAGGAAGAAAAAGTGCTACCCCGTGTTTATCTAGATCGTAAAAGTATGGTGGCACATGATTTTATTGTTAAGAATAGGGCAGGGGAGCTTAGATATCAATTGTTCTTTAATAAACATCATCCTGAGACTATTACCTTGCCTGCTCCTTCCTTGTTTGATTTGACTGTAGGCACGTACCTTGTTCCGTTGACGGCTATTCACGCCTACCGAAACCCTGCACCAGTCGAGGAGCTAGAACAGGAAACACAAGATGAGCCTCCGCGACAATCTGTTTATTCTTGGGATCCAGAGATGACTGTCAGCCAGTGGCAGTCAGAGTCTTCTTCTTCATCACAGCATGATCCCAACTATTCCTCTTCATCACAGTACGACCCCAACAACTATTATTATGGATATCCGCCAGGCCAGCCATGGCCATAGACCAACTTAGGCCAAAAGCCTAAGCTTGGGGGAGTACGTATTTCTCACCGACATTACATTTATATTCACACACACTCATTGCTAGATGTCGGTGCTCATACTTTTTCATTGTATCATCCATGCTAGTTTATTTTCTTTTTCCTGCTTTCTTCTTGTGTGTTTGTTAAACCTTAAGAAAAACCAAAAAAAATAGTAGTAGCATATTTTTCTGCTGTAATAGTAATAATTAAAAACAAAACCCAAAAATATTTCCCGTTCTTCTTCTGCTTGTTGGGAGCTTTCCCGCGTAAATAGTTTTATTTCTTTTCTTTGTGGGTCGGTAGGAGAAGACCATAATTAAATTGTTGAAGTGGCTCTTATATGCATTATTGTTGAATTAACCAAAGAGCCCATATTGCCTTGTATTCTCCTGTTTATTGAATGCTCGCAGATTCCAGCTTAGTCCAATGCACGTGCACTCTCATTATTATTCACACCGTTCGGTCGTGCAAGTGAAAGGCAATTATGATGATATATGATGGACTGACTGAGATGAGAAAAGCTGGTATGAACTCGACCTCTTTTGTTTTTGTAAATATGATGAGCCCGTCATTCTTGATTCAGCTTATTATGAATAAACATGTTTGCAATGACAATTAGAGATCATATTTGCTTGTGCCATGCTTGATTAGCAATGAGTTATAATGATTTACCTTGTATGCCAACATGCTATTGAGATGATTATGATGTGGTATGATGGGGTGGTATCCTCCTTTGAATGATTTAAGTGACTTGACTTGGCACATGTTCACGCATGTAGTTGAAACAAAATCAACATAGCCTTCACGATATTTATGTTCATGGTGGATTATATCCTACTCATGCGTGCATCCAATGTTTATTAATTTTAGTGCATGTACATGGCTGTTGTCGCTCTCTAGTTGGTCGCTTCTCAGTCTTTTGCTAGCCTTCACTTGTACTAAGCGGGAATACTGCTTGTGCATCCAATCCCTTAAACCCCAAAGTTATTCCAGATGAGTCCACCATACCTTCCTATATGCCGTATCTACCTGCCGTTCCAAGTAAATTTGTATGTGCCAAACTCTAAACCTTCAAATAAACATTCTGTTTTGTATGCTCGAATAGCTCATGTATCAACAAATGCTGTCCTTATCTTTCGTGTTAGGCGGGTTATTCTCAAGAGGAGTGGACTCCGCTCCTCACTCATGAGAAAATGGCTGGTCACCGGGATGCCCAGTCCCATGCTTTATGCAAACTAAATCAAAATTAATTGCAAACAAAACTCCCCCTGGGACCTGATGTATGTTGGAGGCACTCGTTGTTTCGAGCAAGCCATGGATTGATGGTTGTTGGTGGAGGGGGAGTATAAACCTTACCATTCTGTTTGGGAACCGCCTATAATGTGTTTAGCATGGAAGATATCGCCATCTCTTAGTTGTTACGTTGACAATGAAAGTATATAGCTCAAAATACAATTTATCTCTATTTCAAAACCGAGCTCTGGCACCTCTACAAATCCCTGCTTCCCTTTGCGAAGGGCCTATCCATTTACTTTTATGTTGAGTCATCACCCTCTTATTAAAAAGCACTAGCTGGATAGCACAGCCGTCATTTGCATTCATCACTATTAATTTATGTTGGGTATGACTATGATTGGATCTCTTTTACCATGAATTACAATGTCTAGTCAGTCCTTGATCTTTAAAGGTGCTCTGCATTTATGTTTTGCGGTCTCAGAAAGGGCTAGCGAGATACCATCTAGTTATATCATATTATGATTGTTTTGAGAAAGTGTTATCATCCGAGATTTATTATTATGACTTGCTAGTTGATTATGCTATTGATATGAGTAATGATGAGACCTGAGAATTATTGCAAATATGGTTAGTTATGATTTATGCTGAAAACTTGAATGCCGGCTTGACATAGTTACAACAACAAGAGCAAACAGAGTTTGTAAAAGTTTTTCTTTCTTTCTTTCAGTTTGTCAACTGAATTGCTTGAGGACAAGAAAGGGTTTAAGCTTGGGGGAGTTGATATGTTTCCGTCGTATCTACTTTTCCAAACACTTTTGCCCTCGTTTTGGACTCTATCTTGTATGATTTGAATGGAACTAACCCGGACTGACACTGTTTTCAGCAGAATTACCATGGTGTTGTTTTATGTGCAGAAAACAAATATTCTCGGAATGACCTGAAACTCCACGGGAGGTCTTAGAAAAAATAAAATAAAAATCCTCGCCAAATATGAAAACCAGGGGGCCCACACCCTTCTCACGAGGGTGGGGGGCGCCCCCCCTAGGGCGTGCCCCCTGCCTCGTGGGCCCCCTGTTGACCCTCCGACGCCAACTCCAACTCTATATATTTGCTTTTGGAGAGAAAAAATCAGAGAGAAGAAATCATCGCGTTTTACGATACGGAGCCGCCGCCAAGCCCTAAAACCTCTCGGGAGGGCTGATCTGGAGTCCGTTCGGGGCTCCGGAGAGGGGGATTCGTCGCCGTCGTCATCATCAACCATCCTCCATAACCAATTTCATGATGCTCACCGCCGTGCGTGAGTAATTGCATCGTAGGCTTGCTGGACGGTGATGGGTTGGATGAGATTTATCATGTAATCGAGTTAGTTTTGTTAGGGTTTGATCCCTAGTATCCATTATGTTCTGAGATTGATGTTGCTATGACTTTGCTATGCTTAATGCTTGTCACTAGGGCCCGAGTGCCATGATTTCAGATCTGAACCTATTATGTTTTCATGAATATATGTGAGTTCTTGATCCTATCTTGCAAGTACATAGTCACCTACTATGTGTTATGATCCGGCAACCCCGAAGTGACAATAATCGGGACCACTCCCGGTGATGACCATAGTTTGAGGAGTTCATGTATTCACTATGTGCTAATGCTTTGTTCCGTTTCTCTATTAAAAGGAGGCCTTAATATCCTTTAGTTTCCAATAGGACCCCGCTGCCATGGGAGGGTAGGACAAAAGATGTCATGCAAGTTCTTTTCCATAAGCACGTATGACTATATACGGAATACATGCCTACATTACATTGATGAATTGGAGCTAGTTCTGTGTCACCCTATGTTATGACTGTTACATGATGAACCGCATCCGGCATAATTATCCATCACAGATCCGGTGTCTACGAGTTTTCCATATACTGGTTTACGCTTATTTACTTCCCCGCTGCTACTGTTACAATCACTACAAAATACCAAAAACATTACTTTTGTTGTCTTTACTTCTGTTGCCGCTACCACCACTATCATATTACTTTGCTACTAAACACTTTGCTGCAGATACTAAGTTTCCAGGTGTGATTGAATTGACAACTCAGCTGCGAATACTTGAGAATATTCTTTGGCTCCCCTTGTGTCGAATCAATAAATTAGGGTTGAATACTCTACCCTCGAAAGCTGTTGCGATCCCCTATACTTGTGGGTTATCAAGACCTTTTTCTGGCGCCGTTGCCGGAGAGCATAGCTCTATTCTTTGAGTCACTTGGGATTTATATCTGCTGGACACTATGAAGAACTTGAGAGATCCGAAAACCAAGATCTATCCCTCAACTACGAGGGGAGGTAAGGAACTGCCTTCTAGCTCTACACTTGATTCACCTTCTGTTATGAGTAAGTTTGCGACACCTACACCTGCTTCTGCTATTCGTTCTGATATGTCGCATGTTATTGATGATGCCACTTCTGCTATGCATGATACTTATGATGAAATTGCTTCTATGTCTGATACTACTGTGCCCCTTAGTGAATTTCTTGATGAACAAATTGCTAGGGCTAGAGAAAGAGAGATTATTGAATCTATTACGATGATGATAGTGATGATGAAAATATGCCTGTTATTCCTGAGGGTTATTTATTTGATCAAGATGCTTCTTTAGCTATTTTAGCTTGCAGAGATAGATATGAGCTTAAGAGTTTATTAATTAAATGGAACAGAGAATCACTTAGAGATAAAATGAAACCCGATCCTGCTTTTGCTACTTCACCTATATGTGTTCCTGATAAAGATTATGAATTCTCTGTTGATCCTGATATAATTACTTTGGTTGAATCTGATCCGTTTTATGGCTATGAATCTGAAACTATTGTGGCACATCTTTCTAAGTTAAATGATATAGCTTCCCTATTCACTAATAATGAGAGATCACGTTACCTCTATTTACTCAAAATATTTCCGTTCTCATTAAAGGGCAATGCTAAGATATGGTTTAATTCTCTTGATCCTGGTTGTGTGCGTAGTCCCCAGGATATGATTTATTACTTCTCTGCTAAATATTTCTCTGCTCATAAGAAACAAGCTGCTTTGAGGGAAATATACAACTTTGTGCAAATTAAAGAAGAGAGTCTCCCACAAGCTTGGGGGAGGCTTCTCAAGTTACTTAATGCTTTGCCTGATCATCCTCTTAAGAAACCTGAAATACTTGATATCTTTTATAATGGACTAACCGATGCTTCCAGAGATTACCTGGATAGTTCTGCTGGTTCTCTTTTCAGGGAAAGAACACCGAATGAAGCTAAAATTCTATTGAATAATATGTTGACAAATGAAAATAATTGGGCACCTCCTGAGCCACCTCCTGAGCCAGCTCCTGAGCCAACTCCTGCTCCAATTACTGGGCCTATTTTTAAACCAACTCCGAAGAAGAGAGGTGTTCTATTTCTCAGTCCCGAAGATATGCAAGAGGCAAAGAAATCTATGAAAGAAAAAGGTATTAAAGCTGAAGACGTTAAGAATTTACCTCCTATTGAAGAAATACATGGTCTTAATATACCGCCCGTTGAAGAAACATATGATCTCAATTCTTTATTTATTGAAGAACCTCTTGATCCCGATATCCCGACACAGGTAGTAAAGGTAAATTCTCTCTATAGATATGATAAAGCTGAAGTCCCTCCTACTAAAATTGCAAGCTAGTGCTTGGATGAGTTTGATAACTTTATGCTTAAGCAAGACAACTTCAATGCTTATTTTGGTAGACAATTAAAAGAAAACGCTTATATGATTAGACGCTTGGGTGATTATATGGCTGATATTAAAGGTGAACTTAAACTTGTTAGCAAACATGCTTCTATGGTTACCACTCAAGTAGAACAAGTACTTAAGGCTCAAAAAGAAGTGCTTAATGAAATTAATAGTAAGAAAAATGATTATGCTGTTAAAGTGGCTACTAGAACTGGTAGAATGACTCAGGAACCTTTGTATCCTGAAGGCCACCCTAAGAAAATCGAGCAAGATTCTCAAAGAAATAATATTGATGTTCCTAGTTCTTCTAAAAAGATGAAAAAGAAAAATGGTAGAACTTTGCAAACTTCTAGTGAACCTATTGCTGAACCACCTGATAATCCAAATGATATATCTATGTCTAATGCTGAAACACAATCCGGTAATGAACATGAACCTAGTAAAAATATTAATGATAATGTTCATGATGATGCTCAACCTAGTAATGACAATGATGTAGAAATTGAACCTGCCGTTGATCTTGATAATCCACAATTAAAGAATCAACGTTATGATAAAAGAGACTTTGTTGCTAGGAAACATGGTAAAGAAAGAGAACCTTGGGTTCAGAAACCCATGCCTTTTCCTCCGAAACCATCCAAGAAAAAGGATGATGAGGATTTTGAGCGCTTTGCTGAAATGATTAGGCCTATCTTTTTGCGTATGAGATTAACTAATGTGCTCAAAACAAATCCTTATGCTAAATATATGAAAGATATCATTACTAATAAAAGAAAGATACCGGAAGCTGAAATTTCCACCATGCTTGCTAATTATACTTTTAAGGGTGGAATACCAAAGAAACTTGGAGACCCCGGAGTACCTACTATACCTTGCTCCATTAAAAGAAATTATATTAAAACTGCTTTATGTGATCTTGGAGCCGGTGTTAGTGTTATGCCTCTCTCTTTATATCGTAGACTTGACTTGAATAAGCTGACACCTACCGAAATATCTTTGCAAATGGCTGATAAATCAACTGATATACCCGTCGGTATTTGTGAGGATGTGCCCGTTGTGGTTGCAAACGTTACTATTTTAACGGACTTTGTTATACTTGATATTCCCGAGGATGATATAGTATGTCTATTATTCTTGGAAGACCTTTTATTAATACTGCAGGGGCTGTTATTGATTGCAAAAAAGGCAATGTCACTTTTCATGTTAATGGTAATGAGCATACGGTACACTTTCCGAGGAAACAACCTCAAGTTCATAGTATCAACTCTATTGGAAAAATTCCATTGATTATATTTGGAGGTTTTGAATTTCCTCTTCCTACTATCAAAAAGAAATATGATATTCTTATTATTGGGGATGTGCATATCCCCGTTGAGGTAACTTAGTGTTATTCTAAATTTCTCTAGTTTCATGATTATCGGAATGAGTTTGTTAACAAGACTTGATCAACCTTGTTAGTGGATTCTTTTTGATGAGCATGAGATGGATGAAACTAGAAGCACAAACTTCTGTACCCTCTTTATATTTTCTATTATTTATATTAAATAAAGTAAAAATAGTATTTTTCTGTCTGTTTCCTGACTTATCCGTGCAATATAAAAATATCCCGAAAATAAAAGTCCTCAGAATGCCATGCCAATTTAATATGATTTTTTCGGTAATATTTGAGGATTTACTGTGCAAAAATTACTGCGGGAGGAGCTGCCACCTGGTCACGAGGGTGGTGGGAGCGCCCCCTGCCTCATGGGCCCACGGTGGCCCTCCTCCACTTATCCCAGCACCCATCTTCTTCCTCTATCTCACACAAACCCGAAAAACCAACTCAAGCACGAGTTCCTGCCACTTTTGCTGCGATTTTCGATCTCCTTGCTCAAAGCACCTCTTGCAAAACTACTTGGGGAGATTGTTCCTTGGTATATGACTCCTCCATTGGTCAAATTAGTTTTTGTTCTAGTTCTTTATTCTTTGCAAATTTGTGCTGCATAGGTGACCATGTTTTTGAGCTTGCATGTCAAATTTATATGGTTCCAAGTAGTTCTAATGCTTGATATAGGCTCTAGGCACTTGTAGGAGTAGTTACTATCAGTTTTATTGAGTTTGGTTTACTTTTATTTTGAAGTTACTAAAAATTTCAGATTGTTTCATAAAAATGATGAGGAGATTATTGAGGGGCTCATCAAGCCAAAGCTCAAAGGAAAAGGCACCGAAGCCTAAGTATAATTTGCCACGCACCACGGAGATTCGGGCATGTGAATGGCCTTCTGAAGATTTCTTGAGTGCAGCCGGTATCTATGAAGATTTTCATGAATTGGCCCATAATGCAGGCCTCACCGCTTTCCTCCATGACCAATGCGATCAGTATCTCTTACTCACAAATACCTCTGTGCAAAACTTTTATTTTCATCCTAGGAACTCACCACCTACGGTGGAATTTCATTTATATGATGAGCCTAAGGAGATGTCACTTTATGATTTCTGTCGGATTTGTTTAGTCCCTTTTGAGGGCAAGACAGAAGAACCACATCATGATGATGTGGCTGGGTTTATTGATAATATCACTGTAGGAGAAACCAGGAAGGTTTCCGATGCACGAATCACTAGCATACATTTTCCTATTTTGCGTTACTTTGCATTATTTGCTAGTCGTTGTTTAATTGGACGCAGAAATTCTGGAAACCTTAGTATACCTGATTTAATTATTCCGCTTCAAGGTTTATACAGTGATAACACTTTTAGTTTGGGTGGTATTATTGCTAGACGGTTAAATATGAACCGTACTAAGGGCCCCATCTTTGGAGGCATTTATGCTACACGCCTAGCCGCACATTTTAACATACCTATTAGGCATGCTGAGAAGGAAGAAAAAGTGCTACCCCGTGTTTATCTAGATCGTAAAAGTATGGTGGCACATGATTTTATTGTTAAGAATAGGGCAGGGGAGCTTAGATATCAATTGTTCTTTAATAAACATCATCCTGAGACTATTACCTTGCCTGCTCCTTCCTTGTTTGATTTGACTGTAGGCACGTACCTTGTTCCGTTGACGGCTATTCACGCCTACCGAAACCCTGCACCAGTCGAGGAGCTAGAACAGGAAACACAAGATGAGCCTCCGCGACAATCTGTTTATTCTTGGGATCCAGAGATGACTGTCAGCCAGTGGCAGTCAGAGTCTTCTTCTTCATCACAGCATGATCCCAACTATTCCTCTTCATCACAGTACGACCCCAACAACTATTATTATGGATATCCGCCAGGCCAGCCATGGCCATAGACCAACTTAGGCCAAAAGCCTAAGCTTGGGGGAGTACGTATTTCTCACCGACATTACATTTATATTCACACACACTCATTGCTAGATGTCGGTGCTCATACTTTTTCATTGTATCATCCATGCTAGTTTATTTTCTTTTTCCTGCTTTCTTCTTGTGTGTTTGTTAAACCTTAAGAAAAACCAAAAAAAATAGTAGTAGCATATTTTTCTGCTGTAATAGTAATAATTAAAAACAAAACCCAAAAATATTTCCCGTTCTTCTTCTGCTTGTTGGGAGCTTTCCCGCGTAAATAGTTTTATTTCTTTTCTTTGTGGGTCGGTAGGAGAAGACCATAATTAAATTGTTGAAGTGGCTCTTATATGCATTATTGTTGAATTAACCAAAGAGCCCATATTGCCTTGTATTCTCCTGTTTATTGAATGCTCGCAGATTCCAGCTTAGTCCAATGCACGTGCACTCTCATTATTATTCACACCGTTCGGTCGTGCAAGTGAAAGGCAATTATGATGATATATGATGGACTGACTGAGATGAGAAAAGCTGGTATGAACTCGACCTCTTTTGTTTTTGTAAATATGATGAGCCCGTCATTCTTGATTCAGCTTATTATGAATAAACATGTTTGCAATGACAATTAGAGATCATATTTGCTTGTGCCATGCTTGATTAGCAATGAGTTATAATGATTTACCTTGTATGCCAACATGCTATTGAGATGATTATGATGTGGTATGATGGGGTGGTATCCTCCTTTGAATGATTTAAGTGACTTGACTTGGCACATGTTCACGCATGTAGTTGAAACAAAATCAACATAGCCTTCACGATATTTATGTTCATGGTGGATTATATCCTACTCATGCGTGCATCCAATGTTTATTAATTTTAGTGCATGTACATGGCTGTTGTCGCTCTCTAGTTGGTCGCTTCTCAGTCTTTTGCTAGCCTTCACTTGTACTAAGCGGGAATACTGCTTGTGCATCCAATCCCTTAAACCCCAAAGTTATTCCAGATGAGTCCACCATACCTTCCTATATGCCGTATCTACCTGCCGTTCCAAGTAAATTTGTATGTGCCAAACTCTAAACCTTCAAATAAACATTCTGTTTTGTATGCTCGAATAGCTCATGTATCAACAAATGCTGTCCTTATCTTTCGTGTTAGGCGGGTTATTCTCAAGAGGAGTGGACTCCGCTCCTCACTCATGAGAAAATGGCTGGTCACCGGGATGCCCAGTCCCATGCTTTATGCAAACTAAATCAAAATTAATTGCAAACAAAACTCCCCCTGGGACCTGATGTATGTTGGAGGCACTCGTTGTTTCGAGCAAGCCATGGATTGATGGTTGTTGGTGGAGGGGGAGTATAAACCTTACCATTCTGTTTGGGAACCGCCTATAATGTGTTTAGCATGGAAGATATCGCCATCTCTTAGTTGTTACGTTGACAATGAAAGTATATAGCTCAAAATACAATTTATCTCTATTTCAAAACCGAGCTCTGGCACCTCTACAAATCCCTGCTTCCCTTTGCGAAGGGCCTATCCATTTACTTTTATGTTGAGTCATCACCCTCTTATTAAAAAGCACTAGCTGGATAGCACAGCCGTCATTTGCATTCATCACTATTAATTTATGTTGGGTATGACTATGATTGGATCTCTTTTACCATGAATTACAATGTCTAGTCAGTCCTTGATCTTTAAAGGTGCTCTGCATTTATGTTTTGCGGTCTCAGAAAGGGCTAGCGAGATACCATCTAGTTATATCATATTATGATTGTTTTGAGAAAGTGTTATCATCCGAGATTTATTATTATGACTTGCTAGTTGATTATGCTATTGATATGAGTAATGATGAGACCTGAGAATTATTGCAAATATGGTTAGTTATGATTTATGCTGAAAACTTGAATGCCGGCTTGACATAGTTACAACAACAAGAGCAAACAGAGTTTGTAAAAGTTTTTCTTTCTTTCTTTCAGTTTGTCAACTGAATTGCTTGAGGACAAGAAAGGGTTTAAGCTTGGGGGAGTTGATATGTTTCCGTCGTATCTACTTTTCCAAACACTTTTGCCCTCGTTTTGGACTCTATCTTGTATGATTTGAATGGAACTAACCCGGACTGACACTGTTTTCAGCAGAATTACCATGGTGTTGTTTTATGTGCAGAAAACAAATATTCTCGGAATGACCTGAAACTCCACGGGAGGTCTTAGAAAAAATAAAATAAAAATCCTCGCCAAATATGAAAACCAGGGGGCCCACACCCTTCTCACGAGGGTGGGGGGCGCCCCCCCTAGGGCGTGCCCCCTGCCTCGTGGGCCCCCTGTTGACCCTCCGACGCCAACTCCAACTCTATATATTTGCTTTTGGAGAGAAAAAATCAGAGAGAAGAAATCATCGCGTTTTACGATACGGAGCCGCCGCCAAGCCCTAAAACCTCTCGGGAGGGCTGATCTGGAGTCCGTTCGGGGCTCCGGAGAGGGGGATTCGTCGCCGTCGTCATCATCAACCATCCTCCATAACCAATTTCATGATGCTCACCGCCGTGCGTGAGTAATTGCATCGTAGGCTTGCTGGACGGTGATGGGTTGGATGAGATTTATCATGTAATCGAGTTAGTTTTGTTAGGGTTTGATCCCTAGTATCCATTATGTTCTGAGATTGATGTTGCTATGACTTTGCTATGCTTAATGCTTGTCACTAGGGCCCGAGTGCCATGATTTCAGATCTGAACCTATTATGTTTTCATGAATATATGTGAGTTCTTGATCCTATCTTGCAAGTCTATAGTCACCTACTATGTGTTATGATCCGGCAACCCCGAAGTGACAATAATCGGGACCACTCCCGGTGATGACCATAGTTTGAGGAGTTCATGTATTCACTATGTGCTAATTGCTTTGTTCCGGTTCTCTATTAAAAGGAGGCCTTAATATCCCTTAGTTTCCAATAGGACCCCGCTGCCACGGGAGGGTAGGACAAAAGATGTCATGCAAGTTCTTTTCCATAAGCACGTATGACTATATACGGAATACATGCCTACATTACATTGATGAATTGGAGCTAGTTCTGTGTCACCCTATGTTATGACTGTTACATGATAAACCGCATCCGGCATAATTCTCCATCACTGATCCGGTGCCTACGAGTTTTCCATATACTGGTTTACGCTTATTTACTTTCCCGCTGCTACTGTTACAATCACTACAAAATACCAAAAACATTACGTTTGTTGTCTTTACTTCTATTGCTGCTACCACCACTATCATATTACTTTGCTACTAAACACTTTGCTGCAGATACTAAGTTTCCAGGTGTGGTTGAATTGACAACTCAGCTGCTAATACTTGAGAATATTCTTTGGCTCCCCTTGTGTCGAATCAATAAATTTGGGTTGAATACTCTACCCTCGAAAGCTGTTGCGATCCCCTATACTTGTGGGTTATCAGGACTCCACCTCTGCCTCCTCAGAAGCAGACTCCTCCTCTGAATCCATTTCCTTGCCAACAAACGCATGAGCCTTGCCAGATGAGCTCTTCTTGTGTGATGAAGACCTTGAGGAAGACTTGGAAGAAGACTTTGAGTATTTCTTCTTCTTCTTGTCGTCAGAATCATATTCCTTGCTCTTCTTCTTCTTCTTGTTCTCATTGTCCCACTACGGACACTCAGAGATGTAGTGACCAGGTTTCTTGCACTTGTGGCATGTTCTCTTCTTGTAGTCATGAGCAGAAGCTTCATCATTCCTTGAGCTGGATCGTGAAGACTTTCTGAAGTCTTTCTTCTTGGTGAATTTCTGGAACTTCTTCACAAGCAAAGCAAGCTCCTTTCCAATGTCTTCAGGATCATCAGAACTGCAGTTAGATTCTTCTCCAGATGAGGAAACAGCTGTTGCCTTCAACGCGCGAGTTCGGCCATAGTTGGGACCATAGGTGTCTCTTGTCTCAGAAAGCTGAAACTCATGTGTGTTGAGCCTTTCAAGTATGTCAGACGGATCGAGTGCCTTGAAGTCAGGACGTTCTTGAATCATCAGGGCTAGGGTGTCAAACGAGCTGTCAAGTGATCTCAGGAGTGTCTTGACGATTTCATGCTTGGTGATCTCAGTAGCACCGAGAGCTTGAAGCTCATTTGTGGTGTCAGTGAGGCGATCAAACGTGAGGTGAACATTCACATTGTCGTTTCTCTTGAAGTGATTGAAGAGGTTGCGAAGGACACTGATCCTTTGATCTCTCTAGGTTGAGACGCCTTCATTGACCTTGGAGAGACAGTCCCAGACTAGCTTGGATGTTTCCAGAGCACTCACACGGCCATACTGTCCTTTGGTCAGATGACCACAGATGATGTTCTTGGCAGTGGAATCCAGTTGAATGAACTTCTTGACATCAACAGCGGTGACACCTTCTCCAGCCTTGGGAACGCCATTCTTGACGACATACCAGAGGTCAACATCAATGGCTTCAAGATGCATGCGCATCCTATTCTTCCAGTAGGGATATTCAGTTCCATCGAAGACGGGGCACGCATCGGAGACTTTAATTATCCCTGCAGTCGACATAGCTAAAACTCTAGGTGGTTAAACCGAATCACATAGAACAAGGGAGTACGTTGCTCTGATACCAATTGAAAGTGCTAGTTATCGACTAGAGGGGGTGAATAGGCGATTTTTATGAAAGTATTCAAAACATGGGAGTTTCGAAGACAAACGATAGAAATGAACCTATGATATGCAGCGGAAGGTAGACTACACTAGGCAAGCCATAGTCAAGTATTCAATGAAGTGAAAGCACAAAGACTAATAGCAACTAGGTAGTAAAGATCCGGACGGAAGATAGTATGAAGCCAAAAAGTGACATTGTTCACACAGTGAAGTCAAACAGGTAATGCAAGCAGGCAATGACTTCACGAAGACAAACTGTAAGTAAGGAGAGGGAGAGGATAGAACCAGTGACTTGTAGAAGACAATGATTTGTTGGACCAGTTCCAGTTGCTGTGACAACTATACGTCTGGTTAGGGAGGCTGAGATTTAACTCAGAAGACCGCGTCTTCACCTTATTCCCCTTGAGCTAAGGACACCCAGTCCTCGCCCAATCACTCTGGTAAGACTTCAAGGTAGACTTCCAAACCTTCACAGACTTCGTTCACCGGCGATCCACAATGACTCTTGGATGCTCAGAACGCAACGCCTAACCGGCTGGAGGATTCACAGTCCTCAAGTGTAACAAGTCTTCAGATCACACAGACATGAAGACTTTAGTGATGCCTAACACTCTTTGGCTCTGGGTGTTTAGGGGTTTGTCCTCGCAAGGATTTCTCTCTCAAAGCTTCGAGGTGGGTTGCTCTCAAACAAAAAAAGTTGTGCACTAACTCTGAGCAGCCAACCAATTTATGGTGTAAGGGTGGGCTATTTATAGCCACTAGGCAACCCGACCTAATTTGTCCGAAATGACCTTGGGTCACTAAGGAACTGACACGTGTTCCAACGGTCATATTTCAAACACACACGGCAACTTTACTTGAGCTACAAGCAAAGTTGACTTATCCAGCTCAGGATAAGATTTGCTCTTATTGTCTTCGCTCGAAGACATAGGATTTTGGTTAAGCATCACTTCAGTCATTCTGATTGGTTCACTTGTGTTGGAAATATGCCCTAGAGACAATAATAAAATGGTTATTATCTATATTTCTTTGTTCATGATAATTGTCTATTGTTCATGCTATAATTGTGTTATCCGGAAATCGTAATACATGTGTGAATACATAGACCACAACACGTCCCTAGTGAGCCTCTAGTTGACTAGCTCGTTGATCAAAAGATAGTCATGGTTTCTTGACTATGGACATTGGATGTCATTGATAACGGGATCACATCATTAGGAGAATGATGTGATGGACAAGACCCAATCCTAAGCATAGCTCAAAGATCGTGTAGTTCGTTTGTTGTAGCTTTTCCGAATGTCAAGTATCATTTCCTTAGACCATGAGATTGTGCAACTCCCGGATACCGTAGGAGTGCCTTGGGTGTGCCAAACGTCACAACGTAACTGGGTGACTATAAAGGTACACTACAGGTATCTCCGAAAGTGTCTGTTGGGTTGGCACGAATCGAGACTGGGATTTGTCACTCCGTATGACGGAGAGGTATCTCTGGGCCCACTCGGTAATGCATCATCATAATGAGCTCAATGTGACCAAGTGTTGATCACGGGATCATGCATTACGGCACGAGTAAAGTGACTTGCCGGTAACGAGATTGAACGAGGTATTGGGATACCGACGATCGAGTCTCGGGCAAGTAACGTACCGATTTGACAAAGGGAATTGTATACGGATTGATTGAATCCTCGACATCGTGGTTCATCCGATGAGATCATCGTGGAGCATGTGGGAGCCAACATGGGTATCCAGATCCCTTTGTTGGTTATTGACCAGAGAGGCATCTCGGTCATGTCTGCATGTCTCCCGAACCCGTAGGGTCTACACACTTAAGGTTCGGTGATGCTAGGGTTGTAGAGATATTAGTATGCAGTAACCCGAAAGTTGTTCGGAGTCCCGGATGAGATCCCGAACGTCACGAGGAGTTCTAGAATGGTCCGGAGGTAAAGATTTATATATAGGAAGTCCAGTTTCGGCCATCGGGAAGGTTTCGGGGGTCGCCGATATTGTACCGGGACCACCGGAAGGGTCCACCGGGTGGGGCCACCTATCCCGGAGGGCCCCATGGGCTGAGTTGGAAGGGGAACCAGCCCCTAGTGGGCTGGTGCGCCCCCCCTTGGGCCTTCCCTGTGCCTAGGGTTGGGAAACCCTAGGGGTGGGGGCGCCCCCCACTTGGCTTGGGGGGGAGGCCACCCCTTGGCCGCCGCCCCCTTGGAGATCCATCTCCTAGGACCGGCGCCCCCCCAAGGCCCCTATATAAAGAGGGGGGAGGGAGGGCAGCGGCACCCCTTGCTCTTGGCGCCTCCCTCTCCCTCCGTAACACCTCTCCTCCCCGCTTGCGCTTGGCGAAGCCCTGCCGGGATCCTGCTACATGCACCACCACGCCGTCGTGCTGCTGGATCTTCATCAACCTCTCCTTTCCCCTTGCTGGATCAAGAAGGAGGAGACGTCTTCCCAACCGTACGTGTGTTGAACGCGGAGGTGTCGTCCGTTCGGCACTAGGTCATCGGTGATTTGGATCACGTCGAGTACGACTCCATCAACCCCGTTCTCTTGAACGCTTCCGCGCGTGATCTACAAGGGTATGTAGATGCACTCCTCTCTCCCTCGTTGCTAGATGACTCCATAGATTGATCTTGGTGATGCGTAGAAAATTTTAAAATTCTGCTACGTTCCCCAGCAGTGGCGTCATGAGCTAGGTCTATGCGTAGTTTCTATGCACGAGTAGAACACAAAGTAGTTGTGGGCGTCAAAATTGTCAATTATCTTGCCGTTACTAGTCTTATGTTGATTCGGTGGCATTGTGGGATGAAGCGGCCCGGACCGACCTTACACGTACGCTTACGTGAGACTGGTTCCACCGACTGACATGCACTAGTTGCATAAGGTTGCTGGCGGGTGTCTGTCTCTCCCACTTTAGTCAGATTGGATTCGATGAATAGGGTCCTTATGAAGGGTAAATAGAAATTGGCAATTCACATTGTGGTTTTGGCAGCCATGTAAAAACTTGCAACAACAATTAGAGGACGTCTAACTTGTTTTTGCAGCAAGTGTTTTGTGATGTGATATGGCCAAAGGATGTGATGAATGATATATGTGATGTATGAGATGATCATGTTCTTGTAATAGGAATCACGACTTGCATGTCGATGAGTATGACAACCGGCAGGAGCCATAGGAGTTGTCTTAATTTATTTGTGACCTGCGTGTCAACATATAACGTCATGTAATTACTTTACTTTATTGCTAAACCGTTAGCCATAGTAGTAGAAGTAATAGATGACGAGACAACTTCAAGAAGACACGATGATGGAGATCATGATGATGGAGATCATGGTGTCATGCCGGTGACAACGATGATCATGGAGCCCCGAAGATGGAGATCAAAAGGAGCAAATGATATTGGCCATATCATGTCACTATTTGATTGCATGTGATGTTTATCATGTTTTACATCTTATTTGCTTAGAACGACGGTAGCTTAAATAAGATGATCCCTCGTAATAATTTCAAGAAAGTGTTCCCCCTAACTGTGCACTGTTGTGAAGGTTCGTTCTTTCGAAGCACCACGTGATGATCGGGTGTGATAGATTCTAACGTTCGAATACAACGGGTGTAAGCCAGATTTACACACGCAATACACTTAGGTTGACTTGACGAGCCTAGCATGTACAGACATGGCCTCGGAACACGGAAGACCGAAAGGTTGAGCATGAGTCGTATAGAAGATACGATCAACATGTAGATGTTCACCGATGTTGGCTAGTCTGTCTCACGTGATGATCGGACACGGCCTAGTTAACTCGGATCATGTTTCACTTAGATGACTGGAGGGATGTCTATCTGAGTGGGAGTTCATTGAGTAATTTGATTAGATGAACTTAATTATCATGAACTTAGTCTAAAATCTTTACAATTTGTCTTGTAGATCAAATGGCCCATGTTGTCCTCAACTTCAACGCGTTCCTAGAGAAAACCAAGCTGAAAGATGATGGCAGCAACTATACGGACTAGGTCCGGAACCCGAGGATCATCCTCATAGCTGCCAAGAAAGATTATGTCCTAGAAGCACCGCTAGGTAACGCACCTGTCCCAGAGAACCAAGACGTTATGAATGCTTGGCAGTCACGTGCTGATGATTACTCCCTCGTTCAGTGCGGCATGCTTTACAGCTTAGAACCGGGGCTCCAAAAGCATTTTGAGAGACACGGAGCATATGAGATGTTCGAAGAGCTGAAAATGGTTTTCCAAGCTCATGCTCGGGTCGAGAGATATGAAGTCTCCGACAAGTTCTTTAGTTGTAAGATGGAGGAAAATAGTTCTGTCGGTGAGCACATACTCAAAATGTCTGGGTTGCATAACCGCTTGACTCAGCTGGGAGTTAATCTCCCGGATGACGCGGTCATTGACAGAATCCTTCAGTCGCTTCCACCGAGCTACAAGAGCTTTGTGATGAACTTCAATATGCAGGGGATGGAAAAGACCATTCCTGAGGTATATTCAATGCTGAAATCAGCAGAGGTGGAAATCAAAAAGGATCATCAAGTGTTGATATAAAACCACTAAGTTCAAGAAAGGCAAGGGTAAGAAGAACTTCAAGAAGGACGGCAAGGGAGTTGCCGCGCCCGGTAAGCAAGCTGCCGGGAAGAAGCCAAAGAATGGACCCAAGCCCGAGACTGAGTGTTTTTATTGCAAGGGAAGTGGTCACTGGAAGCGAAACTGCCCCAAATACTTAGCGGACAAGAAGGCCGGCAACACCAAAGGTATATGTGATATACATGTAATTGATGTGTACCTTACCAGTACTCGTAGTAGCTCCTGGGTATTTGATACTGGTGCGGTTGCTCACATTTGTAACTCAAAGCAGGAGCTGCGGAATAAGCGGAGACTGGCGAAGGACGAGGTGACGATGCGCGTCGGGAATGGTTCCAAGGTCGATGTGATCTGCCGTCGGCACGGCCCTCTACATTTACCTACGGGATTAGTTTTAAACCTCAATAATTGTTATTTAGTGCCAGCTTTGAGCATGAACATTGTATCAGGATCTCGTTTAATTCGAGATGGCTACTCATTTAAATCCGAGAATAATGGTTGTTCTATTTATATGAGAGATATGTTTTATTGGTCATGCTCCGATGGTGAATGGTTTATTCTTAATGAATCTCGAGCGTAATGCTGCACATATTCATAGTGTGAATACCAAAAGATGTAAGGTTGATAATGATAGTCCCACATACTTGTGGCACTGCCGCCTTGGTCACATAGGTGTCAAACGCATGAAGAAGCTCCATGCAGATGGGCTTTTGGAGTCTCTTGATTACGAATCATTTGACACGTGCGAACCATGCCTCATGGGTAAAATGACCAAGACTCCGTTCTCAGGAACAATGGAGCGAGAAACCAACTTATTGGAAATCATACATACGGATGTGTGCGGTCCAATGAGTGTTGAGGCTCGCGGTGGCTATCGTTATGTTCTCACCCTCACTGATGACTTGAGTAGATATGGGTATGTCTACTTAATGAAACACAAGTCTGAGACCTTTGAAAAGTTCAAGGAGTTCCAGAGTGAGGTTGAGAATCAACGTGACAGGAAAATCAAGTTCTTGCGATCAGATCATGGGGGAGAATACTTGAGTCACGAATTTGGCACACACTTAAGAAAATGTGGAATAGTTTCACAACTCACGCCGCCTGGAACACCTCAGCGTAATGGTGTGTCCGAACATCGTAATCGCACTCTATTGGATATGGTGCGATCTATGATGTCTCTTACCGATTTACCGCTGTCATTTTGGGGCTATGCTTTAGAGACTGCCGCATTCACTTTAAATAGGGCTCCGTCGAAATCCGTTGAGACGACACCGTATGAATTATGGTTTGGGAAGAAACCTAAGCTGTCGTTTCTAAAAGTTTGGGGATGCGATGCTTATGTCAAGAAACTTCAACCTGAAAAGCTCGAACCCAAATCGGAAAAATGCGTCTTCATAGGATACCCTAAAGAAACTATTGGGTATACCTTCTACCTAAGATCCGAAGGCAAGATCTTTGTTGCCAAGAATGGGTCCTTTCTAGAGAAAGAGTTTCTCTCGAAAGAAATAAGTGGGAGGAAAGTAGAACTTGATGAAGTATTACCTCTTGAACCGGTAAGTAGCGCAGCTCAAGAAAATGTTCCTGAGGTGCCTGCACTGACTAGAGAGGAAGTTAATGATGATGATCATGAAACTTCAGATCAAGTTGCTACTGAACTTCATAGGTCCACAAGGACACGTTCCGCACCAGAGTGGTACGGCAACCCTGTCTTGGAAATCATGTTGTTAGACAACGGTGAACCTTCGAACTATGAAGAAGCGATGGCGGGCCCGGATTCCGACAAATGGCTGGAAGCCATGAAATCCGAGATAGGATCCATGTATGAAAACGAAGTATGGACTTTGACTGACTTGCCCGATGATCGGCGAGCCATAGAAAATAAATGGATCTTTAAGAAGAAGACAGACGCGGATGGTAACGTAACCATCTATAAAGCTCGGCTTGTCGCTAAGGGTTATCGACAAGTTCAAGGGGTTGACTACGATGAGACTTTCTCACCCGTAGCGAAGCTGAAGTCCGTCCGAATCATGTTAGCAATTGCCGCATTCTATGACTATGAGATATGGCAAATGGACGTCAAAATGGCATTCCTTAATGGTTTCCTTAAGGAAGAATTGTATATGATGCAGCCGGAAGGTTTTGTCGATCCTAAGAATGCTGAGAAGGTGTGCAAGCTCCAACGCTCGATTTATGGGCTGGTGCAAGCATCTCGGAGTTGGAACATTTGTTTTGATGAGATGATCAAAGCGTTTGGGTTTACACAGACTTATGGAGAAGCCTGCATTTACAAGAAAGTGAGTGGGAGCTCTGTAGCATTTCTCATATTGTATGTGGATGACATACTGTTGATGGGAAATGATATAGAATTCTTGGAAAGCATAAAGGCCTACTTGAACAAGTGTTTTTAAATGAAGGACCTTGGAGAAGCTGCTTATATATTAGGCATCAAGATCTATAGAGATAGATCGAGACGCCTCATTGGTCTTTCACAGAGTACGTACCTTGACAAGATATTGAAGAAGTTCAAAATTGATCAGTCAAAGAAGGGGTTCTTGCCTATATTGCAAGGTACGAGATTGAGCACGGCTCAATGCCCGACCATGGTAGAAGATAGAGAAAAGATGAATGTCGTCCCCTATGCCTCGGCCATAGGGTCTATCATGTATGCTATGCTGTGTACGAGACCTGATGTAAACCTTGCCGTAAGTTTGGTAGGAAGGTACCAAAGTAATCCCGGCATGGAACACTGGACAACGGTCAAGAATATCCTGAAGTACCTGAAAAGGACTAAGGATATGTTTCTCATTTATGGAGGTGACGAAGAGCTCGTCGTAAAGGGTTACGTCGATGCTAGCTTCGACAAAGATCTGGATGACTCTAAGTCACAAACCGGATACGTGTATATTTTGAATGGTGGGGCAGTAAGCTGGTGCAGTTGCAAGCAAAGCGTGGTGGCGGGATCTACATGTGAAGCGGAGTACATGGCAGCCTCGGAGGCAGCACAAGAAGCAGTCCGGGTGAAGGAGTTCATAACCGACCTAGGAGTCATACCAAATGCGTCGGGCCCGATGACTCTCTTCTGTGACAACACTGGAGCTATTGCCCTTGCCAAGGAGCCCAGGTTTCACAGGAAGACCAGGCATATCAAGCGTCGCTTCAACTCCATTCGTGAAAGTGTTCAAAATGGAGACATAGAGATTTGTAAAGTACATACGGACTTGAATGTGGCAGATCCGTTGACTAAACCTCTCCCTAGAGCAAAACATGATCAACACCAGAACTGCATGGGTGTTCGATTCATCACAATGTAACTAGACTATTGACTCTAGTGCAAGTGGGAGACTGTTGGAAATATGCCCTAGAGGCAATAATAAAATGGTTATTATTATATTTCTTTGTTCATGATAATTGTCTATTATTCATGCTATAATTGTGTTATACGGAAATCGTAATACATGTGTGAATACATAGACCACAACACGTCCCTAGTGAGCCTCTAGTTGACTAGCTCGTTGATCAAAAGATAGTCATGGTTTCCTGACTATGGACATTGGATGTCATTGATAACAGGATCACATCATTAGGAGAATGATGTGATGGACAAGACCCAATCCTAAGCATAGCTCAAAGATCGTGTAGTTCGTTTGCTGTAGCTTTTCCGAATGTCAAGTATCATTTCCTTAGACCATGAGATTGTGCAACTCCCAGATACCGTAGGAGTGCCTTGGGTGTGCCAAACGTCACAACATAACTGGGTGACTATAAAGGTACACTACAGGTATCTCCGAAAGTGTCTGTTGGGTTGGCATGAATCGGGACTGGGATTTGACACTCCGTATGACGGAGAGGTATCTCTGGGCCCACTCGGTAATGCATCATCATAATGAGCTCAATGTGACCAAGTGGTTGATCACGGGATCATGCATTACGACACGAGTAAAGTGACTTGCCGGTAACGAGATTGAACGAGGTATTGGGATACCGACGATCGAGTCTCGGGCAAGTAACGTACCGATTGACAAAGGGAATTGTATACGGATTGATTGAATCCTCGACATCGTGGTTCATCCGATGAGATCATCGTGGAGAATGTGGGAGCCAACATGGGTATCCAGATCCCGTTGTTGGTTATTGACCGGAGAGGCACCTCGGTCATGTCTGCATGTCTCCCGAACCCGTAGGGTCTACACACTTAAGGTTCGGTGACGCTAGGATTGTATAGATATTAGTATGCAGTAACCCGAAAGTTGCTCGGAGTCCCGGATGAGATCCCGGACGTCACGAGGAGTTCCAGAATGGTCCGGAGGTGAAGATTTATATATAGGAAGTCCAGTTTCGGCCATCGGGAAGGTTTCGGGGGTCGCCGGTATTGTACCGGGACCACCGGAAGGGTCCACCGGGTGGGGCCTCCTATCCCGGAGGGTCCCATGGGCTGAGTTGGAAGGGGAACCAGCCCCTAGTGGGCTGGTGCGCCCCCCTTGGGCCTCCCCTGCGCCTAGGGTTGGGAAACCCTAGGGGTGGGGGCGCCCCCCACTTGGCTTGGGGG
>NC_053027.1:55076980-55144684 GCF_003073215.2 Triticum urartu
TTTTCAGATGATTAATAGAAAAATTCCTCACGTCCACAAGTTTATTTCATAATTTTTTGATTTCCATAAGTATACGTTTGATACATATTACTACAGACTATTCTGTTTTTGACAGATTCTGTTTTCTACGTGTTGTTTGCTTATTTTGATGACTCTATGAGTTGTATGGAGGTTATGAACCATAGAGAAGTTGGAATACAGTATATATTACACCAATATTTATTTATAATTAGTTCACAACAGTACCTAGGTGGTGATTTATTTTCTTATACTAACGGAGGATACAAGTTTGCTGTTATGTTTTGTGTTGTGAAGTTTTCAAGTTTTGGGTAAAGATTCGATGGACTATGGAACGAGGAGTGGCAAGAGCCTAAGCTTGGGGATGCCCAAGGCACCCCAAGGTAATATTAAAGGACAACCAACAGCCTAAGCTTGGGGATGCCCCGGAAGGCATCCACTCTTTCGTCTTCGTTCATCGGTAACTTTACTTGGAGCTATATTTTTATTCACCACATGATATATGTTGTGCTTGGAGAGTCATTTTATTTTCTTTTCTTTTGCTTGATGTTTGAATAAAATACAAAGATCTTAAATTCTTAAATGTTAGAGAGTCTTCACATAGTTGCATAATTATTCGACTACTCATTGATCTTCACTTATATCTTTCGGAGTAGTTTGTCATTTGCTCTAGTGCTTCACTTATATCTTTCTAGAGCACGGTGGTGGTTTTATTTCATAGAAATAGATGAACTCTCATGCTTCACTTATATTATTTTGAGAGTCTTTTAGAACAGCATGGTAATTTTCTTTGGTCATGAATTTAGTCCTAATATGATATGCATCCAAGAGGCATATAATAAAAACTTTCATATAAAGTGCATTGAATACTATGAGAAGTTTGATACTTGATGATTGTTTTGAGATATGAAGATGGTGATATTAGAGTCATGCTAGGTGAGTAGTTGTGAACTTTATAAATACATATGTTGTGGTTTGCAAGTCTCGTAGCATGCACGTATGGTAACCATTGTGTAACAAATTTGAAGCATGAGGTGTTCTTTGATTGTCTTCCTTATGAGTGGCGGTTGGGGACGAGCGATGGTCTCTTCCTACCAATCTATCCCCCTAGGACCATGCACGTAATGCTTGGTTTTTGATGACTTGTAGATTTTTGCAATAAGTATGTGAGTTCTTTATGACTAATATTGAGTCCATGGACTATACGCACTCTCACCTTTCCATCATTGCTAGCCTCTTTGGTACCGTGCATTGCCCTTTCTCACCTCAAGAGTTGGTGCAACCTTCACCGGTGCATCCAAACCCCGTGATATGATACGCTCTATCACACATAAGGCTCCTTATATCTTCCTCAAAACAGCCACCATACCTAACTATTATGGCATTTCCATAGTCATTCCTAGATATATTGCCATGCAACTTTCCACCATTCCGTTTATTATGACACACTTCATCATAGTCATATTGCCTCACATGATCATGTAGTTGACATCGTATTTGTGTCAAGGCCACCATGCATAATTATTTCATACATGTCACTCTTGATTCATTGCATGTCTCGGTACACCGCCGGAGGCATTCATATTGCAACGCCCTCGATGCGGCTATATCTCCCACGTGTCGAAGCACGACTTAGAGGCATAACCACATTGAAAGCACTGTCGCAAGTGAGGTAATCTTCACACAACCCATGTAATACATAAGGGAAAGAGATACATAGTTGGCTTACAATCACCACTTCACACAATACATGAATAAAGCATTACATCAACCAGTTACAATCAAGGCCCGACTACGGAGCCAAAATAAAAGAAGACTACCCCAAATGCTACACAGATCCCCGATCGACCCCAACTGGGCTCCACTACTGATCAACTAGAACAAAACATATAGTTAATCGTTGGGGCGTCAAACGAACTCCGAATGTGATGAAACATGACAGGCGGTCTATCTACACTATAATAAGACCACACGCCAACGTTCATCCCATTCCGAGAACATTTTCTGGCCACTTATAAAATAATATTTCGGACATGCCGCGAGCGCGTGCAAGAGTGTCTGGGCACAGAACGGACAACGGACAGAAGTGGGGGAACCCGAACGAATGCAAGTTTTGAAAACATGACGATGCAATGCACATGATGACATGACAAGATGCGACACGCAAGCAAAAGACAAGGCAACAACAACGAATAACTGGAAGACACCTGGCACATCGGTCTCGGGGCGTCACAACACTCCACCACTACGAGAGGATCTCGTCCCGAGATCTAGAATGGCATCGGAGGAAACGGAAAAGGAAGAGAAGAGGTAAAACTAAGTTGCTTGTTTGACAAACGAATGAAACCAATGAACCTTGAAAGGTTGAACAAATTTGAGAAAAGAATACAATGAAGGTGAACAAAGTTGAAAGCTCCGTTAGGGAAGAGGAACAAGGAACCTTACTAGACCCTTGTAGGTTGAAGGACATAAGAGAAGTGTTACGATGGACAATAGGTACATGCAAGAACTCCGATTGAAACGAGATGTACAGGAACGATAAGGATCAATTACGACAACACTCCGGTTGGACATGGAAGGTAAAGAATATAAACTTTGCAAAACGAAAGCACTTGGATGAGACTCCGGTTAGAAGAGGAAAGATAAAAATGACACTCCGGTTAAAACAAGATAGAGAAGGAAAAATAATGATATAATTTGGGCAACATTCCGACTGAAAAGAGAAGGGATTGAATAAGAACTTGACAAGAAGAGAGTATGCTTGATGAAATCAACAACACACTGTCTTCGGAACTATTGAAAGAATTGCACAAGAGGGTAAGAAAGATCTCAGACAGCACTCTGGTTGAGAAGGGGGTCAAAATTTGATAATATGAGAGAGCTCGAATGAAAACACGACACTCCGGTTGGATGGATAAGAAAAAGAAAGAACATGAACTTCACAATACGAGATGATTAGTGAAGAGAGCATCATCACAATGCCTCCGGAAGAAATATAAGAATGGAAACAAAAGAACAGAGAAGAAGACAACAAGTTCTGCCTGAAATGAATTTGGGAGAGCATCCATAAAAAGAAGGATTGAACGGAGTTGTTGGGAAATCAACAACGAAAAGAACAGGCTTATTGAGGTCTTATGGAAAATATCTCAAGAACTTGAGGTGAAAACCTGCCATAAATGAAAACAAGATTGGATTGATATGAACAAGGAGACAAGAAACTTATTTCACCGGGAGGATAAATGAAGAACTCGGGTGATTTATAAGCACCATAACTAGCAACAATTCTGAGGGAAAGCTTTAGGTGAAATATAACCCAAGATAACTCCAACAAAGCGATTGATGGATTGAGAAGAGCTCATGCTCGAAGTAATTGGTGGGTTTAACTACATTCTTGACAATTGTTGTATCATGAAACATGAACTCATATTGTCTAGAGTGACATAATACCTCCTCCAATGATACTGTAGAAAGAATTGCACTCCGGATTGCAAGATGAAGAATGATTGAGCTCCTCTGAAAAGAGTCTCAATGAACACTTCGAAAAGGAATTAAATCTTAGATGAAACATCATGTAGAACCTCCATGAAGAACTTCGGTAACAAAAGAATGATCAATCGAAATGAAAGAGAAATTGAAAAACACACGGCGAAGACTTGCAATGAATAGATGGATTTACTCGATGAACCTCCGGAAAGCAAGAATTGAATTTACTCGAAGAAACAAGAATAAGAATTACATTATGCTTAACCTTCCCCAATTTAGATTGATGACAAGCAACGGATCGCATACGATTTATTCTCGTAGAAAGGATTTAGGTAGATATAGCGCCAACTTGAGAAAGTCTTCAACGAACCACCGGTAGGATTGTGACAACGGATAAATTGATATGATAAACGAAGGAAGAGAAATCTTGAATGAACCACCGTAAGAATTGAAAATGAACGAAGAAAAGATAAAGAAACACTGGGGAGAATTAGCAAATGAACGAAGAAGCTTAAGGGGGATTTAGATACATGAGAACGAAGAGATCAAGAACTGTTTAGAGGATATTTGATCTTTGCACCGGTATGATTAGGAGAACGATAATTGAAAGCTGGGAACGAGTAATTATGAGATGATGGGCTCTAGAGAATCAAACTGAAAATACCCTGAATTACTCCGGATGGGTGAAAAAGGATTCTCGCAATTGAAAACAATTATGAGAGGATGGCATCAAGCTAGAATTGTGAATCTTCACGAGAACGGATATGATTGAAGAGAAACTCTTCGTCGGTCTTCAAATGTTGAGAATGATGACGAGAAACACCATCATGAATTATTGAGACACTCCGAAAGAATCAAAAGCAAAGAGATTGAGCCAACGATGAAAAGAATTTAACCGATCTTGGAGAAAGGCATTTGACTGATGATAAATCATTTTTATGTCAATCTTTGAAATGAATTTGAGACTAACTCCGGGTAAGATCCTGGAAAAAGACCTGTGGGTTTGGGCCCACTCAAAAGAAACACCATAGAATGATTTAAAAGAGAGAATGCACCGGTTGAATTAAAAGGCTTGAATGAGATAAACATCGTCCAAATAGGTTGAACGAATCTTGAATGACAAGACGATCCTTCTGAGATATCTTTAGCACTCCGGAATAATTGAATAGGGCGAAATGGATGATTAAGAGGTGTACCGGCATGAGAAAGTATTTGAAACGAGGAAAGGATATAATTGACAAAGCTTGAATTGAATTCATCGGATAAAAGAGAACGAAGAATTATGAACTAGAAGCTTCGTTAGAATCTTCATGAGAATCACCGGGTAAGAACATTGACAGAAAAGAATGGAGAGACTTCACATCCATAAGATGATACTTGATCAAGAAATCTGAATCATTGAAGAAAAAGGGTGGGTGGGCGGGAAAAAACAAAGGCAAACTTGAGGACGGATGAAACGAACAACGTTGGTAAAAAACAAGAGGTGATCTTGCGGATGTCAAAAATGAACGGATCCACTTGAAGGGAAGCTCACCGGTTGAGAAGAAATTGAAATGACAAACTCGATGATCGAGAAGGATTAGTATTCGCATAGAAATATGAGAACACCACTTAAGAAAGGTATGGAATCAACATTTGACTTTGAAGCAACTCGAATACCACAACTCAAAAAACAAAACAAAGGATTGGCTAGCAGAATAAGCCAGAACAAACATATGATAGAAATTTCGTCCAAAGTTTTTGTGGTGGGGCCTACACGGGCTCGATCGTACAGCACCATCATGTACAAGGCAGTGCACATGACATACGAAGCGTCCCCGAGTCGGCATAGCCAAGGACTCTTTAAGACACAACGAGACCACTGTAAAACCAACTGTGGATAGGCGGACCACTAGACGTCGAACCCCAATTTCATATCATACATCTGTCGGAAAGATATCCTAAGAGCTACTTGAATTCCCACTTATAAACTCCCGAAACTTTCTAGTTATGCAATCAGGTGTTGGGGATACAGGGGAAGCATAATATCTCACCCAAAACTAACAAATCCTACATCCAGCTATATCCATCCTTCAACACATAACCAAGAAACCTTCGGAAATCGTTTACCTCAACCTTCGAAAAGCATCCGTTATACGAGTTATGGCAATACTCCCGAACTCCCGCCCCAATACTGGGTGGCATCGAGGTTATCTCACCAACAACTGCATAAAAGAGATTTTCGATGTCGGCGAAACTAAACTCAGGTATTCCAGAGCTGCAACGATAAAATTGTGACGACAACACCTCGGAGCTCAACTCCCCGGGACACTGCCACAACCCCTAAATGTCAGGAGGCACCAAGAACAATGTTCTCATAACAAATTGATCGGAACGATTCCAAGATACCCGCGTGATCCTAAAAAAATTTAGTGAAATTTGAGAAGAGAAGAGTCAAAACTCTACGTTAGGATGCCTCACCAGAGCGATGAAGGGACTGAGGAGTAAAAAGAAGTCCTAACTCTCCAATATATATAATCCTAAATGACTCAAAACATTTTTTCTAGACTCAACAACGCTAGCGATTCGATCAAGCAGGGGGCTCCTAAAGTCGGGGAAGGCTCTGAATAGCAACTTGTAACGCCCTTGATGCGGCTATATCTCCCACGTGTTGAAGCACGACTTAGAGGCATAACCGGATTGAAAGCAATGTCGCAAGTGAGGTAATCTTCACACAACCCATGTAATACATAAGGGAAAGAGATACATAGTTGGCTTACAATCGCCACTTCACACAATACATGAATAAAGCATTACATCAACCAGTTACAATCAAGGCCCGACTACGGAGCCAAAATAAAAGAAGACTGCCCCAAATGCTACACAGATCCCCGATCGACCCCAACTGGGCTCCACTACTGATCAACTAGAACGAAACAACACAAAGGGCAAGATTTTCATCGAGCTCCTCCTGAGTTTGGGTCGTGTCACCTGCTCGGTAACATCGGCACCTGCAAACTGGTTTTGGAAGTATATGTGAGTCACGGGGACTCAGCAATCTCACACCCTCGCGATGAAGACTATTTAAGCTTATAGGAAGGGTAAAAAGTATGAGGTTGAGCTGCAGCAAGCGACTAGCATATATGGTGGCTAACATACGCAAATGAGAGCGAGAAGAGAAGGCAAAAGCACGGTCGAACAACTATGATCAAGAAGTGATCCTAGAACAACCTACGCCAAACATAACTCCAACACCGTGTTCACTTCCTGGACTCCGCCGAGAAGAGACCATCACGGTTACACACGCGGGTGATGTATTTTAATTAAGGTCAACTTCAGGTTTTCTACAATGGGACATTAACAAATTCCCATCTTCCCATAACCGCGGGCACGGCTTTCGAAAGTTCAAATCCCTGCAGGGGTGTCCCAACTTTGCCCATCACAAGCTCTCACGGTCAACGAAGGATATTCCTTCTCCTGGGAAGACCCGATCAGGCTCGGAATCCCGGTTACAAGACATTTCGACAATGGTAAAACAAGACCAGCAAAGCCACCCAGATGTGCCGACAAATCCTGATAGGAGCTGCACATATCTCGTTCTCAGGGCACACCGGATGAGCCAGACGTCGGGTGGGCCAGCCCAGAGTTGCCCCTGGTAGCTCTGGACATCGCTCAGTTTGGACCAACACTTAGACAAGCACTGGCCTGGGGGGGTTAAAATAAAGATGAACCTCGGGATGCGCGACTCCCAAGGGAAAAAAGGCTAGGTGGCGAATGGTAAAACCAATGTTGGGCCTTGCTGGAGGAGTTTTTTTCAAGGCGAACTGTCAAGGGGTTCCCATTATAACCCAACCGCGTAAGGAACGCAAAATCCAGGAACATAACACCGATATGACGGAAACTAGGGCGGCAAGAGTGGAACAAAAAACCAGGCATAAGGCCGAGCCTTCCACCCTTTACCAAGTATATAGACGCATTAATTAAATAAGAGATATTGTGATATCCCAACAAAATATCCATGTTCCAAACATGGAAGAAGCTCCAATCTTCACCTGCAACTAACAACGCTATAAGAGGGGCTGAGCAAAGCGGTAACATAGCCAAACAACAGTTTGCTAGGACAAAGTGGGTTAGAGGCTTGGCTCGACAATATGGGAGGCATGATAAGCAAGTGGTAGGTATCGTAGCATAGGCATAGCAAAAGAGCGAGCATCTAGCAAGCAAAGATAGAAGTGATAATTTGGCATGTTGCACAAACAAGTATGATGCATGTCCGGTTTAATGAGGCATGGCATGGCAAAGTGCACAAGCAATTCTACAAATTAAGTGGGGCTCAATATGCAATGAGTTGCATATTGACGAAACACCACAACAAGTTATTTAGTTCGATCTCGTTTATGTACTCAACAATATTAAATGTTGTTAAACATGGCAAGAGGGTAAAGCAAAAGTAAACTAAACATTTAGGCATGTTTAAATGAGGCCGGAACAACAAAACAACAAGTCCGGAATCTCCTCATGTGCATATTTATGGATTTGGTACTATTCTTCCCTAAACCAAATTTTATAGTTGTTAAACATGCAAGATGAGTGCACCATGATAAACTAGGCATTTTTCCACCCCATTTACATATAAAGTTTATTAAACTCGGAGTTACGGTTATTTAGTTATGAATTAAACCGTTTTAACAAGTTATTTAAGCAAATTTAAACAAACAACAATTTAATCACTTAAAACATGGATGAAAATGACATATTATGAAACTAGATGAAATTTTAAGCAAGTTTCATATATAAAGTTTTTACTTATGATGCATGGTTTGAGAGTTATTATATGCATGATCAAGAGGGACCTTTCTGTAAAACAGCGCAATTTGGGATAATAGGGAAAAATCGTTCTGGCAGAAAAATATAGAGCTGGGCCGAAATCAGGAGCGCTGCTCACATTGGGCTGGCCCGGTTGGTGGAAGAGGCCTGCTGGCATGCGGCTGGACAGGCCGGATCTGGCTGGGCCTTCCACGCGCTGGAGCTGGGCCGGGCCACCTTGGTGCTGGATGGATCGAACAAGGGAGGGGGAGCGGTCAACGCGAGCGGTCGGCTCGCTCGACCACCAGCGAAGACGGCATAGTCGCGATGCGGGGCAGGGGTGTGAACTCCGGCTCCTCGACGCGAAGACCACCGGCGGCGACGGAGCTTAGCGAGGCGGCGACTCCGGCGGGCGATGGGGTCAACATGGACTAGCTTCGGGGCGTGGGGAAGGTCGATGAGCGGGACGACGGACTGATGCAGGGCAGCAGCAGGTTCCGTACAGGGGCGCAGCGGCGGCATGGGACTTGTCGCAGCGGGCGCTGCGCTGGAGAGGACGCAGGCTTGGCGCGGCAGGAGGTGGGACACGTCTCGTGGTCCTGCAGGAAGAGGAAGTGGAGGAACGACGTCTTGGCGTGGTTTCGCCGACGAGAAAGGTGGGGCGAGGCAGGGAAGCTTGGCGCGCGGCCTCTGTCGCTTGTCTCCCGCGCAGACAAGGACGAGGCAGGAGGTCGCGCAAGGTGGCCGGGGCGGCGGCTTCGCCGTGGTTCGCAGGGAATACGGCAGCGGGCGGCGGACTTGACGGAGCTCGGCGAGAAGAACAGCCATGGCACTGGAGCTCCTGTTGAGGTACAGAGGGATGAGGAGATTAGGGAGAGGGAGCAGTAGGGAAAAAGGAATAGAAGGAGATGGTCACGACGGGGGCTCATCTGCTGGTCTCGGGAGGAGCTCGTCTCCCTGGTCGACGAGGAGAGCGAAGACGAGTTGGATCGAGGGGAGGCCTCGGGTGGAGTCTGGTTGGTGGGATTGGATCAGTGGAATGAAGGGATCCCGAGGAAGAAAGGCAGGTGGCGGCGCGATGGGACAAGAGGGCTAGAATTTAGGGTTTCAGGTTTATATAGTGAGTGGGTTTATACGCAGACTAATGGAAGCCCTTTGATCTAAAACAGACGGCTGAGAAAGAAATTGGTTAGGAAGTCCAATAAACAAAACGCAGACGTTTTGTAGATGCTTGGGGATGATCCGGACACAACGGTGGCGACAGTCCGGGTCGGGTTCGGGACAACTTTCGGACGCGCCCGAGGGGTTCGATGCACTGTGCAAAGAGGGTAGGCATGGGCCTAGGTGGACTGTGGCGAGGCTGAGAGGAGAGAAGAGAGAGAGAGACAGGGCCCGGCAGCAGTTTCCGGAGGCCGAAAACGTTCGACGTTAGACCGGCTATATTGCCGCTATAGTTAATCGTTGGGGCGTCAAACGAACTCCGAATGCGATGAAACTTGACAGGCGGTCTATCTACACTATAATAAGACCACACGCCAACTTTCATCCCATTCCGAGAACATTTTAAGGCCACTTATAAAATAATATTCCAGACATGCCGCGGGCGCGTGCAAGAGTGTCTGGGCTCAGAACGGACAACGGACGGAAGTGGGGGAACCCGGACGAATGCATGTTTTGAAGACATGATGATGCAATGCACATGATGACATGACAAGATGCGACACGCAAGCAAAAGACAAGGCAACAACAACGAATAACTGGAAGACACCTGGCACATCGGTCTCGGGCCGTCACACATATAGAGTCATATTTTTTTTCTAAGTATCGAGTTGTAATTCTTGAGTTGTAAGTAAATAAAAGTGTGATGATCTTCATTATTAGAGCATTGTTCCATGTGAGGAAAGGGTGATGGAGACTATGATTCCCCCACAAGTCAGGATGAGACTCCGTACAAAGAAAAAAAAAGAGAAATGCCAAATAAAAAAAGGCCAAAAATAACCAAAAAAATGAGAGAAAAAGAGAGAAGGGACAATGCTACTATCATTTTACCACACTTGTGCTTAAAAGTAGCACCATGATCTTCATGATAGAGAGTCTCCTATGTTGTCACTTTCATATACTAGTGGGAATTTTCATTCTAGAACTTGGCTTGTATATTCCAACAATGGGCTTCCTCAAAATGCCCTAGGTCTTCGTGAGCAAGCAAGTTGGATGCACACCCACTTAGTTTCTTTTGTTCAGCTTTCATACATTTATAGCTCTAGTGCATCCGTTGCATGGGAATCCCAACTCCTTGCATTGACATCGATTGATGGGCATCTCCCTAGCCTCTTGATTAGCCGCGCCAATGTGAGACTTTCTCCTTTTTGTCTTCTCCACACAACCCCCATCATTATATTCTATTCCACCCATAGTGCTATGTCCATGGTCACGCTCATGTATTGCGTGAAAGTTGAAAAAAGTATGAGATTACTAAACTATGAAACAATTGCTTGGCTTGTCATCGGGGTTGTGCATGATGAAAGCATTTCTGTGTGACGAAATTGAAGCATAGCCAAACTATATGATTTTTTAGGGATAAGCTTTCTTTGGCCATGCTATTTTGAGAAGACATAATTGCTTAGTTGGTATGCTTGAAGTATTATTATTTTATGTCAATATTAAACTTTTTTCTTGAATCTTTCGGATCTGAAAATTCATGCCACAATAAATAGAATTACTTTGATAAATATGTTAGGTAGCATTCCACATCAAAAATTATGTTTTTATCATTTACCTACTCGAGGACGAGCAGGAATTAAGATTGGGGATGCTTGATACGTCTCCAACGTATCTATAATTTTTTATTGTTCCATGCTATTATATTAGCCATCTAGGATGTTTTAAATGCATTTATATGCTGTTTTATATGATTTTGGGACTCACCTATTAACCTAGAGCCTAGTGCCAGTTTCTGTTTTTTCCTTGTATTTGACTTTTACAACAAAGGAATACAAAATGGAGTCCAATGGATGTGCCAATTTTTAATGATTTTTTATGGACCAAAACAAGACCCCGGAGTAAAAGAGTTGGTCCAGAAGAGTCCCGGGCCATCCACGAGGGTGGGGGGGGCGCCCACTAAGGGAGTCCTGGATTAGGGGGTCCTCGGATAGCCGGACTATATGCTTTGGCCGGACTGTTGGACTATGAAGATACAAGATTGAAGACTTCATCCCGTGTCCGGATGGGACTCTCCTTTGCGTGGAAGGCAAACTTGGCAATTCGTATATGTAGATCTCCCCCTTGTAACCGACTCTATGTAACCCTAGCCCCTCCGGTGTCTATATAAACTGGAGGGTTTAGTCTGTAGGACAACAACAATCATACCATAGGCTAGCTTCTAGGGTTTAGCCTCTCTGATCTCGTGGTAGATCAACTCTTGTAATACTCATATCATCAAGATCAATCAAGCAGGACATAGGGTTTACCTCCATCAAGAGGGCCCGAACCTGGGTAAACATTGTGTCCCCTGCCTCCTGTTACCATCCGCCTTAGACGCACAGTTCGGGATCCCCTACCGGAGATCCGCCGGTTTTGACACCGACATTGGTGCTTTCATTGAGAGTTCCACTGTGCCATCACAATAAGGCCTGATGGCTCGTCTTGTTGTCAGGGACAACATTACCTCTGGGGGAGCCCTGGCTATAGGCCAAACCCTCTGATTAGGCGGCTTCGTCGTGACCGCCCCGTCGGCCGTCGCGCCGATGATGACTTATTGGGTCATCAAAAACACCCTCCACGTCGTCTCGGGATTCACCGAGCAGATGGATCCAGTGGAGCTCTCTTCTTTGAACGAGCTCTTGGATCGCATCACCGCGTTGGGAGTCGCTATGGACTATGATCGGATCGGGCTTAAACCCGACCAAAGGGAGATTAACTCTTCGCCGGTTACCCATGAGATAGCGGTGGTGAAGGAGCGATGCAGCGATCCTTCGTCTATTTGGAGGACAAACTATGTCCGGATTCCCGAGCTCTCCGAGCAGGATACCCGTCTACGGGAGGACATGGCCCAATCTTCGAACCTGGAATCGAACAGTGGGCTAGTACCATTGGGCAACGTCCTAGAGCCCGAACTACTAAGCTCGGAAACTCCTTTGGGTCTCAGTCCGGGTCAGGGTTTGGACTTAAATCTACCCACCCACCCTCACATAAGTGATATTTCCCATATTAGACAATAGCCCCAAGAGACAATACATCACTATTGGGCTAGATTCGTCCTTGCAATAAGCAAATTGAAAGACTGTCGCGAGGAAGACGCAATTTCATTCTATTGCAAAAATTGCACGAACAAGGGAATCCTCAACGCCATAAGTCACCGTGATAGAACACACTTCGCTGACTTGGCGTCCATAGTAAGGAAGTACTGTGCGATGGAAAGCACTTGGAAAACCCAAACACAATTCTGGGATCCTCCGGCTCTAACTAAACCCTCTGTCCGAACAAAAAGGGTGTACTCTAATAAGTCACCCAATCCAATTACAAAGAAGCCAAAACCCACTAGGGGGCGCGGAACCATATTGGAGGGATGGCTCAATGGGCCATGCAAAATTCACAGTACATCGGATACCATGCCAACAACCAGCCTTAGAGCATGTTGGATACTCCGGCAGGTGGCCAGGAGCGGCGAGGATCTCCTTGTCAACAATACCACAGAGCACCCTCCCATGGAAAATAACAATATAGTACTGACAGTCTTTGAGACTTTTGCCTCAAACAATAGGCGCAAGCGGGCACTTCACAGCCTCGCCGAAGTTTGCCACGTTGCAACGATAAATCCATGGAATGACACGGCCATAACCTTCAATGCCAGTGACAAACCTCAATTCTGCACAGCCCGAGCTCCAGCCGCTTCGGTCCTTAGTCCAATTGTGGACGGCTTCCGGCTTACTAATGTACTCATGGACGGTGGCAGTGGATTAAACCTCATCTATGAGGAGACTCTTAGAAAAATGGAAATAGACAAGAGCCGCATTGAGCAAAGAAGCATGACCTTCAGAGGAATCATCCCTAGTTGGGAGGCACGATGTGCGGGAAAAATCACACTAGATGTGGTATTCGGCACGCCGGAGAATTACAGGTCCGAAGAAATCACATTCCAAGTGGCTCTATTTAGTAGAGGATACCACGCCCTTCTAGGGCGAGAGGCATTCACGATCTTCCAAGCTATACCCCATTACGGGTACATGAACCTCAAGATGCCCGGGCCTAATGGAATCAACGAGTGACCTAATGCTCAAGCTAAACTGCTGAGGGTTAATAGGATTGATAGCTTACATTTGTCAGGAAAACAACAAGTGTAGACTTGGAAAGTAGGGGGAATAGAATTCCGAAGTTAAGCGTGCTCAGGCTGGGGGAGTGAGAGGATGGGTGACCGACCGGGAAGTTAGACGATTTGGAATGAGTGATCCACACTTGAGCAATTAAGAGGGGTGATTAGAGACTAAATCATCAAATAATTCAATTCAGAAAATTGAAAATCGAAAAAAAATCAAAAAAATTCCAAATGTTTTTAAAAAAAATTCAAAAAAAACCTTTTGTACCGGTTGGTGTTAAGGTCCCCCATGCCATGGCGCGAGCTCACGCCACATGGTGGGCCTTTAGTGGCGGTTCATGCCGAACCGATACTAAAGGGGGGGCCTTTAGTGCCCACACTTTAGTGCCGGTTACAGAACCGGCACTAAAGGCCCTTACGAACCGGTTTTAAAGCTCCGTTTTCTACTAGTGATAACTAGTTGGGTACTTGTCTGTTCAAGCACTTATGACCCCTACGACTGGTTTCCACGCGTACCCCAGTTTTTACATAACTGAGCGGGTATTCGGATACACTCCGGACTGTCGGGTCCAGAGGTCGAAGCGAAAAGGTCCGCCATGACAAATGATTTATAATCCTACTAGGGACATTATATGTCACTCAAAGTACACAGTCACTTAGACTGACTAAATTCTTCTTCTATAACATCGAACAGACTGTCTGGCCTACAATCCGGTTGGGAATACTTTGCGGCTAATTTCACTTGGTCATACACCAAGCTGAGGGAGATCTCTTTCCTGTCAGGCCCTATAGGTCTGACCTCGGCCATATGGTTCGGGTCAGCCTTGGTATATCGAGTCTTCACCATGGCCCAGGCTTCCCTTTCACCTTGTCGAGAGGCAGATATCTTCCATAATCGGAAGCGCCGCCGCGCTCCCTTGAGTATCTCTACAAGCTCCCCCATGCCTCCTGGCAGGGAGGCGGATGGCCACAAGGCCTGGGCAAGGTCCTGCATCACCTGTCGAACTTGTTCGTGCAGTTGTGAGAGCCCTGGCAGAAGATCTCCCATAGACCCGGGCATCTCCTCTCCGGGACAGCCCGTCAGCATACCTACAGATATAGCTCTGTTAGCTGGTTTCTTCGCCGAACTATATGGAAGTTCACTCAAGCACTTACTGAAAATGCCGTGTCGAAACCTTTTATTCTCCTTTACGGAGTCAGCCAGCTGGGCCCGAACATCTTTCAGTTCAATATCCAGCCGGGTATTGGCATCTTGGAGATCGTTTTTCTCCCGCCTGACTTGTGTAAGCACGCGCTCGCCAGCCTTCAGCTATCGTTGAACATGTTACTCCTCCAGATTCAATCCGGGATCATCTGCAGAATCTATTGATTAGATTAGCATGCAAGCCAAATATTAACTGGTATATCTCGTTCTTTCTGATAGGAACAAGTGTTATCACATGGGGCCTTTTGGGACTCCTCCATTTTGGCAACTGCGGCCCGTAACTGGGCTTTGCACTCCTCCAACTCTTGAGACAACTGGGTATTCTTCTCAGTAAGAACCTATGAAAATAATGATCCTTAAATCAGCTATGCTAACTGTTTCATGTCTTAGGGGCTACTGGTATATATATAATTATTAATTTTTCTTACCCGTATGTCCTTTACATACTGGTCCGTGGCTCTAGAAAGACCATTTTGAGCAGCTCGGATGTACGCGTCCCCTGAGTTGAATGCATCAACCGCTTCTTCAGAAAAACCAGGGTCGCGGAGTATGGCACTCTCCACTTTGGAATTGGTAGCGGACAGCCTATCCGCATCCTCGGTAGGAGGAATATCCAGCGTTGTCCCCATGTTAGCATCTGCCTCCAAGTCCGGCTCTGGAGCCTGGCTGGTCGAGGCATAGCCGGCAGGCTCTCCGGATACGGTCCGGCGAGCGTTTTTCCTGGTTTTAACCACGGATGTTATTATATTTTAAAGACAATAACCATGGATCAGGGTTCTTTTTCATACCTCTGCGACGGCATCTCAGTCCTGACCGCCTTCCTTTTAAGCCTACCCGGTTTCGGTGCCCCTCATTGGTGAGTCACCGCGGGTTCGGCATGGCGTCCCGAGGGCCTTCCCTGGAAGACACCATACGTGTGCGGTGGGTGAAGTGCGAAAAAGGGGATCCTTCTTGGAAGTTGGGACTCCGGTTTTACTTACATGTGATGCAGGGAGCAGTCCAGGATAATCGGCGGTGATGGCCACCAAGGCACCGTCACAGCTTAACTGATAAAATGTCTTGTCGACGAGCTCCACGAATATGTCCAGATCTTCTTCGAGTATGGGATCGAGGGCCTGATCAGGGTCCTCTGGCTGTGGAGATGGGTTGTGAATCTCCCTCACAACATTTCGTAGTTCCTGCTATGAACTAGCAAGATAAATATTTATGACAAAGAAAGCAGGAAGGTTTGGAGTAAAAAGCAGCAGCTCACCCAGTTTGGGGGGTTGTACATGGAGAATCCATCCTGCGGCTTAATACGGATGAACTCCTCTTCCTCTCCCTTGTATAAATCGGACAGTATTTTCGCTAGAGCGGCGGCGGAGTACGGACCTTTACGGACGCAGCGGGTGGCATCGTCTTCTCCATTGAAGTGCCACATGGGTTGTCCCCGATATTGAAGTGGTTGCACCCCCCGCATTATACATATTGACATAACCTCGATTATTGTCAGTCCTGATTCGGCCAGTGTCTTTATCCGGCTCATCAGGTAAAGGACTTCTCTGTTATCTTCCTCCTGGGGGCTCCTAGGGCACCAACTACGGCGTTTCTTCAAAGGGGCTTTGTTGAACTTAGGAAGGCCCATCCGAATAGGGTCTGGGGGGGAACCTCCTCCATATAAAACCACTCCGAAGGCCAGTCTTCGGATGTCTTCTTCGGAGTACTGGACAGGTATCTGGTCCCAGCGATGCGCCATATTTCGGCTCCGCCCACTTGAAATATTGACCCCTTCTGTGTACGGGGCACGAGGCAAAATAGCCTCTGCCATAGCTCGAAATGAGCTTCGCAGCCCAGAAATAGCTCGCAAAGGGCAACATAGCTTGTGATGTGTAATATGGAGGCAGGAGTAAAGTTATACAGCTGGAGGCCATAGAACTCACGGAGCCCGCGGAGGAATGGATGGATTGGAAATCCGAGTCCCCTCAATAAATAAGGGACGAGGCATACCCTCTCCCCCGTGGATGGATTGGGAAAGCTTTCCGCTTGCTCCCCGCCATTACAAGTGGCTAGTCCGGCTCGGACGGGGACCATGTACGCAGGAGGGAGAAACCCCTGGGTCTGCAACTCTACTAGTTGGCTATGGGGAATAGAACACTTCTCCCAACTACCTGGCTTAGGGCTACGGGGGCGAGAGGAGGAGCTGCGGTGGCCGGCCATGATGGGATGGATTTTTCCGAGCACGCTCCGATGGATACTCGCTGTGGGAAGGTGGTGTGATCTAGATTTGAAGATCCCCGACTGTTTAAATAGACGATTCATCTGCCTTGTTAGGGTGGTAAATGTAAAAACACCCTGACCACTCACATTCGCTCGACAAATGGATGATAGCCATTATTAAGGCACAGAAGCCAAGGAGTGCAACATTCATGGGAGGCCGGACACAACTCGTTACGACAGGCACTCAGGATTTGGAGGATAACCCGCCTTGTAATGCCAAAGAAAATTTTTGCCGGACTCATCGTCATTGAAGCCTGGTTCGGGGGCTATTGAGGGAGTCCTGGATTAGGGGGTCCTCGGATAGCTGGATAATATGCTTTGGCCGGACTGTTGGACTATGAAGATACAATATTGAAGACTTCGTCCCATGTCCGTATGGGACTCTCCTTTGCGTGGAAGGCAAGCTTGGCAATTCGGATATGTAGATCTCCTCCCTTGTAACCGACTCTATGTAACCCTAGCCCCTCCGGTGTCTATATAAACCAGAGGGTTTAGTCCGTAGGACAACAACAATCATACCATAGGCTAGCTTCTAGGGTTTAGCCTCTCCGATCTTATGGTAGATCAACTCTTGTAATACTCATATCATCAAGATCAATCAAGCAGGAAGTAGGGTATTACCTCCGTCGAGAGGGCCTGAACCTGGGTAAACATTGTGTCCCCCGCCTCATGTTACCATCCGACTTAGACACACAGTTCGGGACCCCCTACCCGAGATCCGCCGGTTTTGACACTGATACCCACCCCCCTGGGCGCGCCGCCCTATCTCGTGGACGACTCAGGCACCTCCGTTACTTTTTCCCGACGCCAAAAATTCCTATAAATTCCCAAACCTCCAGAACATAACGTAGATCGGGAGTTCCGCCGCTGCAAGGCTCTGTAGCAAACGAAAACCAATCTAGACCCGTTCCGGCACCCTGCCGGAGGGGGGGGATCTCTCTCCGGCGGCCATCATCATCATCCCGGCGCTCTCCATGATGAGGAGGGAGTAGTTCATCCTCGGGGCTTAGGGCATGTACAAGTAGCTATGTGTTTGATCTCTCTCTCTCTCGTGTTCTTGATTCAGCATTATCTTGATGTATCGCGAGCTTTGCTATTATAGTTGGATCTTATGATGTTTCTCCCCCTCTACTCTCTTGTCACGGATTGAGTTTTCCCTTTGAAGTTATCTTATCGGATTGAGTCTTTAAGGATTTGAGAACACTTGATATATGTCTTGCATGTGCTTATCTGTGGTGACAATGGGATATCACGTGATCTACTTGATCTATGTTTTGGTAATCATCTTGCGGGTTTTGTGACCTCGTGAATTTATGCATAGGGGTTGGCACACGTTTTCGTCTTGACTCTCCGGTAGAAACTTTGGGGCACTCTTTGAAATCCTTTGTGTTGGTTGAATAGATGAAAATGAGATTGTGTGATGCATATCGTATAACCATACCCACGGATACTTTAGGTGACATTGGAGTATCTAGGTGACATTAGGGTTTTGGTTGATTTGTGTATTAAGGTGTTATTCTACTACGAACTCTATGATAGATTGAACAGAAAGAATAGCTTCGTGGTATTTTACTATGTACTCTTGAATAGATTGATCAGAAAGGATAACTTTGAGGTGGTTTCGTACCCTACAATAATATCTTTGTTTGTTCTCTACTATTAGTGACTTTGGAGTGACTCTTTGTTGCATGTTGAGGGATAGTTATATGATCCAATTATGTTATTATTGTTGAGAGAACTTACACTAGTGAAAGTATGAACCCTAGGCCTTGTTTCCAGCATTGCAATACCGTTTACGCTCACTTTTATCATTAGTTACCTTGCTGTTTTTACATTTTCAGATTACAAAAACCTATATCTACCATCCATATTACACTTGTATCAACATCTCTTCACCGAACTAGTGCACCTATACAATTTACCATTGTATTGGATGTGTTGGGGACACAAGAGACTCTTTGTTATTTGGTTGAAGGGTTTCTTGAGAGAGCCATCTTCATCGTACGCCTCCGGCAAATTGATAAACCTTAGGTCATCCACTTGAGGGAAATTTGCTACTATCCTACAAACCTCTGCACTTGGAGGCCCAACAACGTCTACAAGAAGAAGGTTGTGTACTAGACATCAGTGACCTCAAGAACAAAAGTAACTACTCACAATTGATAATCTTGCTCAAGATCAGAGGGGTATTAAATAGCATATAGATCTGGACATATAATCTTCCACCAAATGAATCATTTAGTAATCAACTACAAGATGTTATCAACACTACTAGTCACCCACAAGTACCAATCTAAGGTTCCGATACAAAGATTGAACACAAGAGTTGAGCTAGGGATTGAGAGGAGATGGTGTTGTTGAACATGTTGATGGAGATTGCCCTCCCAAAGATGACAGGGTTGTTCGTGATGACAATGACGACGATTTCCCCCTCTAGGAGGGAAGTTCCCCCAGCGGTTTTTGTGCTACCTATAGCGCTGGCACCAGCGCTACTGCTACGACGCTACAGCTATTTTGTAGCGGTAGTGTGTTTTTAGGCCAGTGCTACTGGTAAGTTCAACTACTAGTAGCGCATTTTAAGGCCAGCGCTACTGGTAAGTTCAACTACTAGTAGCGCGTTTTTAGGCCAGCGCTACTGCTAACTTTTATGTTTTTTTAGCATTTTGGCGTTGTACATGTTTAAACAGATATATCTTTTATACAATAACAACTCATCAAGAACTAGTATGTTTAAATAGCATATTCATTACCACTTGTCATCACCATCAAACAATGTTCGTCAATGAGACATCATATAACAAGTTGGTCACTAGTCATAATCACAACTCCTCATCATCATCATCAACTCTAACACATTGTAGCACATAATAACACATTCTAGCTATGACCTACTCCTCTCATAGGACCTACTCTACCCTCTCTTAGGTAAAATATCATAAAACAAGATAGGCATTGACGCTGCATTAAGGAAAATTGACTCTCCATAATAAAGAACGGAGATAATCTTGTCTCCAAGTCTTGGCCTACGCACAATGTTTCTTCCAAGTAGCTCTCTACGATGGTTCAATTTTTTTTTGAAATCATCTATTATCATGGCTTCCTTGCTTTTAGAAATCCAGTATGGACAGGAGTGATGTGGATACTGCGGCTGACCTGGTTGTGGTGGCCGTAAGCTCATAACATTAACGCGGCCTCTCGTCAACATCACATGAGGCACACAATCCATCGGGATTTTCTGTTTAAAAACATATTAATAACTTTGTAGTTAGCAATATATTTTAGTTTTGGAAGAATTTATGCAAAAGATGCACGGATGTCGTAATAGTAGAAAATCTTACCATGATATCTCCATTGATGTTACCATAGTTCAACACGTGCACTAGTGGCACGTATTGACCATAATGTGGAGGAGTTTGATAATACCTATTGTAATTCTCAATATCAGTAAAAAATGCGATAAGACCATCTTGCTCCTTATAAGTTAATTGTGCTTCATCATTGTAGTAGTAGGTTCTGTCTAGCATTTTCCGTACATCTTTTAAAGAATGAAAATAAGCTGTCAATGGAAATAAACTGTCAAATATTTTGAAATAAAAAATATAAATTACTTAGTAAATATGTTTAAGAAACTCACACAACGGTAGAACTGGAAGCGTGTCAACAAGATCGAAGGTGATATCATTTTCGTTGATATCAGGATCACCAAGATCGAAGGTGAGAAGCATACCCTCATGAAAATCATATGCCTTGCAAAGGGCTTCCCAATTCAGGCAACCAAAATTGGATGACTTCACAGAATTGTATAGATTTACAGCAAAATCATAACCATGATGGGTCCTTAGTTGAATTATCTTTATCTCTATTCTTTCATGATCTTCAAACCCCGTCTTTTCCAAGACATAGGGTCTTGAATGGCATGGGATAATCTAGTCGAATTGTAAAAGACGAAAATTACACTTTGAAAAAGCAGAGAAGTCGTGCAAAAAATAACAAAAAACACTTGTCATCGTTGCGTACCGTTTCAACATCGAAGGTCTCTTGGAGCTTGATGCTGAAGCGCCGACCTTCTACCAAGTGAGGCCTGTCGCACAGACCGCGCTTATCTTCGCAGTACTCGCACATAGCGAATTCCCTTTCGTCGTCAGACATTTCCTAATAGGTAATTAATAATACATCATTGAATACATATATAGTAGTTTGTAGCAAAGATCATCATATAACAACTAAAACACCTAAAATTTGTAGTTTGTAGTAGTTTGTAGCAACATCATCATATAATCCATCATGAATACATATATAGTAGTTTGTAGCACAAACTGCGCTCATCTTTTGCACTGAATAAGCAAATAACTAATAGGTAATTAATAATCCATCATCGAATACATACATAGTAGTTTGTAGCAAAGATCATCATATAATATCACTAATACATCTCGAATAATAGCTCCTCTAGGTTCAGTGGGCCGCGGTGTACAACCAAAGAGAAGGAACCATCACCGGATCATAGCTCCGGTGAGATCCCCAAATAATCTGCCAGGTATTCGAGAACCGGCCGTTCGCCAATGCAACCAAGTTGCGCTGGACGTGCGCGTTCTCCTCCGTGACACGGTGCTGTACCACCTACGCGGGGCACTCAAGCCTCTCCACCGATGCAGGCCCACATGACCGCCACCAAAGAAGCTCCGGGTCGATGACGGGCTGGCTCCTCACTAAGCTGCGCTCACCAAAAGGTAGCACAACCCAGTACCAGCCCGGCGGAGCCCAGTCCCGGACATGGCCCCTCGGCTCAACCAGGAGTCCTCCGCCGTGTCGATGACGAGGATGCGGGATAGGAATCGTCGACGTCGAGAACTAAATGCTTCATTATGAAAACAAAATTAATAAACACTTAGCAAAATTTGGCATGACCTTTGCTAAAAATAGGACATATCGAGCGCCTGAAATTTGCCAGAACGTAAACGAATCGACATTTCTGGCAAAACATAGGCCACTCGGAAAAAGATGATATGTCCAAAATGTGACATGTTCAAAATATGACATGTCCACCGCAAATTTGCATATAACAGGAAAAATTGCTTTAACTAAAAAAATAACAACAATTGCTTTAACTAAAAAAAATACCTACAATTCTGTTAACTACACCTAAAACAACTAAAACACCTAAAATTCTGTTAACTACACCTAAAACAACTAAAACACCTAAATTCTATTAACTACACCTAATTAAAAACCAAGCTAAATTTCTGTCCTAACTTTAAAACCAAGCTAAATTTAAAAACCTAGGGTTCATACGAATTAACTAGGGTTCATACCTAATTATTCTAATAACCTACATTTTTTCAACTACATAGGATTCAAAATAACTACTCTCTAATAACTATAACTAGGGGAGGGAGGAGGAGGAAGGAGGGAGGAGTACCTCTCGGTGGAGGAGGGCCGGCGCGGGGGGCGGCGCGGCGGGGGGAGGAGGCCGACGCGGGGGATGGCGGCCGAGGAGGAGGGGCCGGCGCGGGGCGAGGGCGGCCGAAGCAGCGGGGAGGAGGGCCGGCCCGGGGGACAGCAGCGTGCGGGTCGACGGCGGAGCGCGGGGGATTGAGAGGGAGGAGTGTGGAGAGTGTGATTGAGCTTTAGTGAGAGATGAGGCAGGCCGGGCCAGGGGCGCGCAGGGGGACAGGGAGTGGGCTTAACAACAGCGCGGGCAATGGGCCAGCGCTACTGCTAAGCCCACTAGCTATAGCGCTGGCGCAAAACACACGCTACAGCTAAGTGGCCTGCCCTTTGGCCCCAGCGGCCCGCTAAACAGCAGCGCGGCCCGCACCAACCAGCGCTGCTACTACTCACTAGCAGTAGCGCATGTTCTGGCCAGCGCTATTGGTAATACCAGAAGCGTGTGTGCCCAAACAGGCGCTACTGCTAAAATTCTATGTATAAGCATTTTCCTAGTAGTGACCGGAGGGCAAAAGTGCTCCTACCCAAGTTCCACCTCGAGACGACGGCGCTTTGTCCCGAAAGTCCCCCTCTAATGTTTTTTCTAGGTCAAAATGACCTATATACCAGAAGATGGGCACCGGAGGTGGGCCGAGGAGGGCACAACCCACCAGGGCACGCCTGGGGGCCTAGCGTGCCAAGGTGGGTTGTGCCCACTTGGTGGGCCTCCTCTTGTAGTTATTTGCTCCGGTTTTTGGCATATATTGCAAAATAGTTCTCCGTAAATTTTTATCTCATTTGGAGATGTGCAAAATAGGTAACTCTGATGTTAGATTTTCAGGTCCAGAATTCTAGTTGTCGGTATTCTCCCTCTTTGTGTAAACCTTGCATATTATGACATAAAAGGCATTAGAATTACTCCAAAAAGCATTATTATGCATCAAACGTTATAAATAATAGTAGGAAAACATGATGCAAAATGGACTTATCAACTCCCCAAGTTTAGACCTCGCTTGTCCTCAAGCGAAAAACCGAAATCGAAAAACATGCCCACATGCTTAAACAGAGAGGTGTCGAGAAAAACAAAATGCGAGCATAGAAGCATCATGTTTATTATTATAACAACAAAGAACTTTAACATAAAGCTTTATCACACAACTTTTATCATATAAGTTCTCGTGAACAAGTAACAAGTCATCACAACTTTGAAGTATGAAGCATAAACCTCATTGAAAAACAAAAAACTATGTTCTCAGTCAACTTTGCAACTACAATTCATCATATTTTCAGGAAGGGACACATGTCGGAGCCTTTTGGCTAGTCCACATACTCAACCATCATTTAACCTTTTATGATTGCTAACACTCACAGCATACCCATGAACAAAAAGTTTCAACCAGACACATAGAAAGCTAGGGGCTTATAGTTTCGCCTCCCAACATATTCACCTCAAGGGTGATGTCAACAATAATAACTCATGACCACTCATATCCAACTGGATATTTGTGCCTAGATCTTTCCTCACCACATGATTGATACGTCTGATGTCGCTTGAAGCTACGTTGGTATTTCCCCAAAGAGGAAGGGATGATGCAGCACAACGGCGGTAGGTATTTCCCGCAGATATGAAACTAAGGTAATCAAACTAGTAGGAGAAACAAGAAACACAACGTAAACAGACCATGCACACAGATAACAAAGCCTCACAACCCGATGTGTTAAAGGGGTTGTCAAATCCTTCCGGGGTACAGCGCCTCAAGATAGGCAAACGGACGTGAAATAAATTTGTATTAGATTGAAAGATAGATCACAAATAAAATAAATAGAAATAAAACACAGCAAGGTATTTTTGTATTTTTGGTTTAATAGATCTGAAAATAAATGCAAGAGAAAAGTAGATTGTAAAGGCAAATGTATGAGAAAGAAGACCCGAGGGCCATAGGTTTCACTAGTGGCTTCTCTCGAGAAAAATAGCAAAGGGTGGGTAAACAAATTACTGTTGGGAAATTGATAGAACTTCGAATAATCATGACGATATCCATGCAGTGATAATTATATAGGCATCACGTCCAACATTAGTAGACCCACTCCTGCCTGCATCTACTATTATTACTCCACATATCGACCGTTATCCGGCATGCATCTAGAGTATTAAGTTCATGGAGAAATGGACTAATGCAATACGAATGATGACATGATGTAGACAAGATCTATCTATGTAGAGATAGACCCCATCGTTTTATCCTTAGTAGCAACGATACATACGTGTCGGTTCCCCTTCTGTGACTAGGATCAAGCACCGTAAGATCGAACCCACTACAAAGCACCTCTCCCCATTGCAAGATAAATATATCAAGTTGGCCAAACAAAACCAAAATATCGGAGAAGAAATATGAGGCTATAAGAAATCATGCATATAAGAGATCAAAGGAACTCACATAACTTTCATGGATATAAAAAGATATAACTGATCATAAACTCAAAGTTCATTAGATCAGAACAAACACACCGCAAAAGAGTTACATCATATCGATCTCCAAGAGATCATTGTATTGAGAATTCAGCGATCTAGCTACTAACTGCGGACCCTAAGGTCTACAAAGAACTGCTCACGCATCATCGGAGAGGCACCAATGGAGTTGGTGAACTCCATCCGACATGGTGTCTAGATTGGATCTGGTGGTTCTGGACTCTGCGGAGGCTGGATGAATATTTTGTCGACGTTCATAGGGTTTCTAGAATATTGGGGTATTTATAGATCAAAGAGGTGGTCCGGGGGCACCTGAGGTGGGCACAACACACCAGGGCGCGACTGGGCCTCCTAGCGCGCCCTAGTGGGTTGTGCCTCCCTCGGGGCACCCCTAGTTGTAGCTAGGGCCCATTGTGTTCCTTCTGGCCTATAAAAATTCTCTGTAAAGTTCCGCAGCATTTGGACTCCGTCTGGTATTGATTTCCTGCGATGTAAAAAACATGCAGAAAACAGCGACTGGCACTTGGCATATGCCAATAGGTTACTACCAAAAAATGATATAAAATGACTAAAAAATGATTATAAAACATCCAAGATTGATAATATAACAGCATGGAACAATCAAAAATTATAGATACGTTGGAGACGTATCAACGTCTCTGTCGTATCTATAATTTTTTATTGTTTCATGCCAATATTATAAAACTTTCACGTATTTTTCGCAACATTTTATTTAATTTATTGGACTAACATATTGATCCAGTGTCTAGTCCTAGTTCCTGTTTCTTGCATGTTTTTTTCTTCGCAGAATATCCATATCAAACAAAGTCCAAACGCAATAAAAATTTACGGAGAATGATTTTGGAATATTTGTGATTTTTGGGAGGTGGAATCAAGGCAAACGGGGGCCCACAGTCACCACAAGACACCTGGGCGCGCCAGGCAGTCCAGACGCGTGGTGGTGGGTTGTGCCCTCCTCGAAGGTCAGCTGGAGCTCTACTTTGGATGCAAGGAAGCTTATATCTGGAAAAATCATGTTAAAATCTCAACGCAATCGGAGTTACGGATCTCCAGGAATATAAGAAACGGGTTTCGGCCAGAAAATAGGAACACGAAATAGAAGAGAACAGAGAGTGAGGGAGTCCTGGATTAGGGGGTCTCCAGACAGCCGGACTATCTCCATTGGCCGGACTGTTAGACTATGAAGATACAAGATTGAAGACTTCGTCTCGTGTCCGGGTGGGACTCTACTTGGCGTGGAAGGCAAGCTAGGCAATACGGATATGGATATCTCCTCCTTTGTAACCGACCTTATGTAACCCTAAGCCCTCTCCGGTGTCTATATAAACCGAAGGGTTTTAGTCCGTAGGACAACAACCACAGCATACAATCATACCATAGGCTTGCTTCTAGGGTTTAGCCTCTCCGATCTCGTGGTAGATCTACTATTGTACTACCCATATCATCAATATTAATCAAGCAGGACGTAGGGTTTTACCTCCATCAAGAGGGCCCGAACCTGGGTAAAACATTGTGTCCCCTGCCTCCTGTTACCACCCGGCCTAGACGCATAGTTCGGGACCCCCTACCCGAGATCTGCCGGTTTTGACACCGACATTGGTGCTTTCTTTGAGAGTTCCGCTGTGCCGTCGCCACCAGGAAGGATGTCTCATCCCGTCTTTAAAGACAGCACTGTTGCTGAGAGAGCTTTGGCTATCGGCCAAACTCTCCGGCTAGGTCGTTTTCTTATGACCGCCCGTTCGGCCGCTGCGCCGACGATGACTTCTCGGGTCATCGAAAGCAATCTTCACGTCAACTCGGAACTCGCTGAGCAGTTAGATCCAATGGAGCTCTCTTCCCAAAATGAGCTCTTGGATCGCATCGCCGCCCTGGGAGTTGCTACAGACTACGATCAGATGGGGCCTAAACCCGATCTGAGAGAGATCAACTCTCCCCAGGTAACCCATCACGTTGTAGTGGTGGAGGAACAATGCGGCAACCCTTCATCTATCTTAAGGACTAGATATGTCCGGATTCCCGATCCCTCCAAGCTGGATACCTGTGGAGGGGAGGATGTCACTCAAGGCCTGAACCTAGAGTCAGGCAGCGGGCTAGATTTATTGGAAAACATCCAAGAATCCAAACTTCCAAGTTCAGAAACTCCTTGGCCCCTGAGTCTCAGATTGGGTGAGGATTCGGGTTCAATTCCACCCACCCACCCAAACATAAGAGATCTATCCCAAATAAGGAAGAGCCCGAAGAAACAGTACACCATTACTGGGCCAGATTCCTCCTAGTTATGAACAGGATAAAGGACTGCCGCGAGGAAGACGCAACTTCATTCTTCTGCAATAATTGCATGGACAAGGGAATCCTCAACGCCATAAGTCGCCGCGAAATTACACGCTTTGCCGACTTGGTGTCCATAGTACTAAAGTACTGTGTGATGGAAAGCGCCTGGAAAACCAAAATAAAATTTTGGGATAATCTGGCCCTGAATACAAACCCAATCCGAAATAAAAGGGCGCATTATCACAATACACCTGGGATAACTACCAAAAAACAAAAGCCCTCTACGGGGCAAAGAACCGTACTGGAGGGATGGCTCAACGGACCATGCAAAATTCATAGTACAGCGGAATGAATTCCAACGCACAGCCTTAGAGCATGTTGGATACTCCGGCAGGTGGCCAAAAGTGGTGAGGATCTAATCCTCCCGAATACCACAGAGCACCATCCCGTGGACAACAAAATGGTGTTAATGGTCTTTGAGACCTTCGCATCAAATAATAGACGCAAGCGAACACTCCGCATCATGGCCGAAATCTTCCACGTAGCAGAAATAAATCCTTGGAGTGACACAGCTATTACGTTCAATGCCAGTGACGAACCCAAATTCCGAACAGCCCGAGCACTAGCCGCACTGGTCCTTCAGTCCAATCATGGACGGCTTTCGACTCACCAAGGTACTCATGGACGGCGGCAGCGGATTAAACCTCATCTATGAGGAAACTCTTCAAAAGATGGAAATAGACTGGAGCCGCATTGAGCAAAGTAGCACAACCTTTAGGGGAATCATCCCCGGTCGGGAAGCACGTTGTGCTGGGAAAACCACAATAGATGTGGTATTCGGCACGCCGGATAATTACAGGTCCGAAGAAATTACATTCCAAGTGGCTCCGTTCAGCAGCGGATACCACGCTCTATTAGGGCTGGAGGCGTTTACAATCTTCCAAGCCATACCCCATTACGTGTACATGAAGCTCAAAATGCCCGGGCCCAACAGAATCATCACTCTTGCTAGTGATCCGGACATAGCACTCCACGCCGAAAATAAGACAGCCGCACTGGCCCTCGAGGCACTATCCGAAGCCCTAGCGGCTGAGGAACTAACTGCCCTGCGCTCCACGGTGAACAGGGACGATGTAATACTCGATAAAAGATCCAAGTCCATATCCTTTAAACCGGCGGACAATATAGTCAAATTCCAAGTCCATCCAATGGACCGTACAAAAACAGCTTCCGTCGGGGCACAATTAAACCCTGATGTCGACGCCGCACTACGAGAGTTTCTACGCGAGAACTGGGACATTTTTGCCTGGCACGCTTCAGACATGCCAGGAATCCCACGCAGGCTAGCCGAGCACAGCCTAAATATCCTAAAAGGATTCAAGCCAGTTAAGCAGGCTCTTTGGTGTTTCTCCGAACCTAAGAGACAAGCCATGGGAGAGCAACTAGCCAAGCTATTGGAGTCCGGATTCATCAGAGACATAAAACATCCGGACTGGCTAGCACACCTGGTGATGGTACCAAAGAAGGACAAATCATGGCGCTTGTGCGTCGATTTTAAGGACCTTAAGAAGGCCTTCCCAAAGGATCCTTTCCCCCTCCCCCGCATCGATTAAATCATCGACGCCACCGCAGGACACGATTCATTGTGTTTCCTCGACGCATACTCCGGCTACCATCAAATTAAAATGGCAGAGCCAGACCAAGCCCCAACGGCATTCATCACACCATACGGCCCATTCTGCTTCAACAGAATGCCCTCGGGCTCAAAAACGCCGGCGCAACATATCAGCGCATGATTCAGACATGTCTGGCAAACCGGATCGGCAAAATAGTGGAGGCATACGTAGATGAAATGGTCGTTAAAACCAAGCATGTCGAAACTCTAGTAGACGACTTGAGGCTCACATTCGATAACCTCCAAACATATGACATCAAGCTCAATCCGGAAAAATGCGTTTTCGGCGTACCAGCTGGAAAGCTCCTGGGATTCATTGTCTCTAGTAGAGGTATTGAAGCTAATCCGGCCAAAATCCGATCGTTGTCATAGTTGGCTACCCCAACAGACCTCAAACAAATACAAAAATTGACTGGATGCGTGGCGGCTCTAAGCCGCTTTATCTCCCTCTTGGGAGAAAAGGCATTACCCCTTTATCGCCTCCTCCGGTGCACCGAACACTTTGAGTGGACGGATGCCGCCACGGCCGGACTCAACGAAATAAAAGCCATATTGGCAACAAACCCAGTCCTGGCCGCACCAACCATTGGCGAACCAATGCTATTATACATTACGGCAACTCATCAAGTAGTAAGCGCAGTACTCGTCGTCGAATGAGAAGCGACGGACACACATTCCCCCTTCAAAAACTGGTTTACTATGTGTCCACTGTCCTTACTCCATGCAAATCACGGTACCCGCATTATCAAAAGATAGCGTACGCGGTATTTATGGCATCTCGGAAGCTGCGACACTACTTTAAAGAGTGTTCGATAACGGTAGCCTCGGAAGTACCACTTAACGATATTATAAACAACCGCGACGCAGCGGGCCGGATTGCCAAATGGGCCATTGAGCTCCTCCCGTTCGACATAACTTACAAGCCATGGCGAGCTATTAAATCGCAAGTTTTGGCTGACTTCGTCGCCGAGTGGACGGAAGCCGAACTCCCTAAGGAGTACGACACATATTCAAACTGTTTCATGCACTTCGACGACTCCAAAATGTTGGCTGGTCTGGGGGCTGGCGTCGTTTTGACGTCCCCAATAGGAGATTCAGTTCAATACGTACTATAGATAATGTATACGGACTCCAACAACGCAGCCAAATATGAGGCCCTTCTACATGGTCTCCGGATGGCAGTATCCATGGGCATTCAACGCCTAGAGGTGCGCGGGGATTCGAACCTCGTGATATCCCAAATAAATGGAGACTTTGATGCCAAGGATCCGAAAATGGCAGCTTATCGCAATGTCGTCCTAAAAATGTCAGCTCGGTTCGAGTGGCTCGAATTTCACCATGTGGCTCGGGAAAACAATTAGGCGGCAGATATCCTCCCCCGCATCGGTGCAAAACGCGACGCGGTCCCTCCCAACATATTCCTGGAAAGGCTCTTCAAGCCATCCGTAGCATGGGAAGGGGACACCGGTAACAACAGTCCGGACCCGGCCAAAATACCCGATACCGAACTCTCTGACACAATCGGAGGCTCCGCCACCGAAATAACACATTCATCCCACGAAATAATGGCCATTATTGCCCCATGGACAGAACCATTCCTAGCCTACCTAACGAGACAGGAACTTCTGGAAGACCAAAATGGGGCACGCTGCATAGTGCGGCGATCCAAGGCCTACAGGGTCCATGAGGGAGAATTGTACAAAAAAAGTGCTACCGGAGTCCTTCAAAGGTGCATCTCCGAAGAGGAAGGGCGGAACCTTTTGGAAGAAATTCACGCTAGACTCGGCGGTCATCATGCCGCAGCCCGGGCTCTTGTAAGCAAGGCCTTCCGTACAGGATTCTATTGGCCAACGGCCCGGGCAGATGCACAGGACTTGGTCCAACGTTGCGCCGGTTGCCAGCTCTTTGCAAATCAAAGCCACATGCCACCCACCGCCCTCCAAACAATCCCCATTACATGGCCCTTCGCGGTCTGGGGGCTTGACATGGTTGGACCCCTTAAAGGGGGAACCCACAAGAAAAAAATACTTGGTGGATAAATTCACCAAATGGATAGAGGCTAAACCGGTTAAAACAGCCGAATCCGGACCGGTGATAGATTTCATATCCGGGGTTGTACAATGTTACGGCGTCCCCCATAGCATCATCACTGATAATGGCACGAACTTCACGGCCGACGAGGTAAAACTCTGGTGCAGCAAAATGGGCATCAAGCTCGATTATGCTTCAGTCTATCACCCACAAACCAACGGTCAAGTCAAACGAGCAAACGGTCTTATAATGAGCGGCATTAAACCCATATTAGTGCGCTCCTTAACGGAGTCTGACACGCACTGGGTAGAGGAGCTCGACTCCGTACTCTGGGGGCTGCGTACCACGACGAATCATAGTACCGGATATACACCGTTTTTATGGTGTACGGCGCAGAGGCAGTCCTGCCCTGTGACATAATTCATGACTCACCTCGAGTGCGCATGTATGAAGAACGAAAAGCCGAGCTCGATCGGCAGGACAGTCTGGAAACCTCGCAGGAAGAGCGCGACGTATCCAAAGCCCGTTCCGCATTTTACCAGCAACAGGCTCGCAGATATCAAAGCAGAGAAGTAAGGTCCAAAACTTATAACGTTGGTGAACTAGTTCTACGACTTCCGGTTAAGAAAAAGAACAAGCTCGAGCCCAAATGGGAAGGTCCCTTCATTATCAACCAAGTTCTGACCGGTGGAGCATATCGACTGCGGGATGCATCGACTAGTCGACTCGAGCCGAACCCATGGAACGCAGCCAGGCTTCGAAGATTCTACGCCTAGCACCGGACTCTATGTTAGTCCCCTCCCTTTGTCCATTTTCTGCATATGCATCATCTGTCTTGTTTCCCTTTCTTTCTTTTATTTCTCTAGGCCTTCAAGGGTCACCTTGTGCCTCACTCGTACATTACAGATGCGCTAGCCGCACTCTTCATACCTGGGGGCTTCTTTCACAGAAGCTTAAATTATTTACCTGGGCCTCACGCCCAACACATGTGTTATACTTCCACATGAACCTTTTTTCACCATTATATGCATCTATATGACTTAAGTTTTGGCCAAGCTGGGTTGCCTGGCTCTTGTATTTATGCCCTATGTTCCCATTAATTCGGCTAGGGCATAAAGGGAGCACCTTTGCGATTGTTACCGCCGGGTCAGCCGGACGTGTACCTCAGACTGGGTGAAGCCGAAAGCTAGCGTTCTTAAGGGAATATTAGGTCGGTTAACAAAAGATAACTTTTATTTATTATCCATATCTGCCCCCAGATGCTTTTTCTGTGCTTCTTATCGCAGTCCGGACATGCACTTTAGGGCATGCTTACCCAGGGAAAGGAACCCTTAACAGAACTATTCTCCCTAGAAGATGTTTCTTACTACCCATGTAATATAACATAACTAGTTGGGCACTTGTCTGATAAAGCACTAATGACCCCTACGCCTGGTCTCCATGCATGCCCCGGTTCTTACATAACCGAGAGGGTATTCAGATACACTCCGGACCGTCGGATCCCGAGGTTAAAGCGAAAAGGTCCGCCATGACAAACGATCTACAATTCGGCTAGAAGGCATTATACATGTCACTTTAAAATTACATAGTCAATTTGACTGGTTGAATTCCTCTTCGATACCATCCAATAGGCTGTCTAGTCTACAGTCCTGTTGGGAATACTTTGCGGCCAATTCTACTTGGCCGTACACTAAGCTCACAGGGATCTCCTTCCCATCGGGCCCCCACAGGTCCGACTTTGGCCATGTGGTTCGGGTGAGCCTTCATGTACCGTCTACCGTGTCTTCACCATTGCCCAGGCTTCCCTGGCGCCCTGACGGCAGGCTGATATCTTCCATAATCAGAAGCGCCGCCGCGGTCCCTTGAACTTTTCTGCAAGCTCTCCAAGGCCTTCGGGTATGGAGACGGATGGCCACAAGGCCTGGGCAACGCCTTGCATCACCTGCCGAGCTCGTTCGTGCAGCTGTGAGAGCTCGGGAAGAAGGTCACCCGTTGAACCGGGCATTTCCTCGGCAAGACGACCTGTTAGCATACCTACAGACATAACTCTTTTAGCCTGCTTCCTCGCCGAACTCTTTTTCAAAGTTCGTTCAAGCACTTACTAAATAGGTCGCGTCGAAGCCGCCGATTCTCCTTAACAGAGTCTTACTATTGGGCACGAACATCTCTTAGTTCCACGCCCAGCTTGGTGTTGGCATCTAGGAGATCATTCTTCTCCTGCTTCACCCTCGTAAGCACGCTCTCACCGGCCTTCAGCTGGTGTAGGAGCTGTTGCTTATCCGGATTTATTCCAGCGTCATCTGCAATTTTATCGTCAGATCTGCATATACGCCGCATTCTATATGATACTTATCATTCGAAGGATATGTTACCAGAGGGGGTCTCTTTGGGCTCCCCTGCTGCGGCCAGTGCGGCCTGAAGTTGGGCTTTGCACTCTTCCAGCTCCTGGGACAGTTGAGTATTCTTTTCTGTAAGAACCTGCATAACAAATGATCCTTAAATCAGTTATCCTAACTGTTTCAAGTCTCAGGGGCTACTGATATATATAATCATCAAATTTTCTCACCGTATGTCTTTTACATACTGCTCCGTGGCTCTGGCTAGACCATTTTGAGCGGCACGGAGGTGCGCGTCTCCCGAGTTGAAGGCATCCAATGCCTCTTGGGAGAAACAAGCGTCACGAAGAACAGTCCGGACGCCTGTGGTTCATGGCACTTTCCACCTCGGAATTGGTGGCGGACAGTTTATCCGCATCCTCTGTCGGAGGAGCGCCCGGCGCACGCCTCGTATTCGTTCCCGCCTCCGAATCCGGCCTTGGAGCCTGGCTGGTGGAGGCGCGATTAGGTAGCCTCTCCGGGTATAGTCCGGCGAGCGCTCTTTTTCCTGAAAAGAAGGCATGGGCGTTAATATGCCTCTGAGAATAATGTCTTGTAATAAAGACGGCGCGCCGTACCGCTCGCCGGTGTCTCAATCCGGACTGCGGGTCTTTTCAGCCTGCCTGGCCTCGCGGCCCCTTGTTGGCTAGTTCGCGCAGGCTCGGCCTTCCGCCTCGAGGACCTCCCCTGCAAAACACGGCTGTTATACGGACAATCAAAAAACAAGGACGGATCCCCTTTCGAAGTGCTGGGACTTCGGTCTCAGTCACCTGTGAGGCTGGAAGTAGCCCAGGGTAATCGGCCGTAATGGCCACCAAAGCGTTGTCATTACTCGATTGGTAAAATACCCCATCGATCAGCTCCACAGATATGTCCGGATCCTCCTGGGAGGCCGGGTCAAGGGACCGTCCAGGGTCCTCGGGTTGTGGAGGAGGGCTGTTTATCTCCTTTACAGCCTGGCGCAGCTCCTGCGATGAAATCGCTAGACTGAATACTTAACTACGGGAATACGAAAGGATGGGCGAGAAAAAGTCTCCGCTTACCCAGCTCGGAGGATTGTACATAAATCCGCCCTGCGGGTTGACACGAAGGAATTCCTCCTCTTCTCCCTTGTACAAAGTGGATAAGATCTTTATTAGATCAGCAGCCGATCCCGGCCCTTTGCGGCCGTGGCGGGTGGCGTCATCCTCCCCGTTGAAATCCCACATGGGGTGGCCTCTATATTGAAGCGGCTGCACCCCCCGCATAACATATGGCCATGACCTCGATCATGGTCAATCCGGATCGAGCTAAAAAACTTATCCGCTCATCAGGTAAAGAACGTCCCTGTCATCTTCCTCCAGGGAGCTCCATGGACGCCAGCTCCGGCGCTTCTTCAAAGGGGCGTTGTCGAACTCAGGAAGGCCGATTCTAATAGGATCCGGGAGGGGGACGTCTTCTATATAAAACCATTCTGAAGGCCAGTCTTCGGACGTCTTCTTTGGGGTTCCGGACAGGTACCCCGGTCCCGGCAATACGCCACACTTCGGCTCCGCCCACTTGATATATTGACCCCTTCTGAGAACAGGGCACAAGGCAGAACAGCTTCCTCCACAGATCCAAATGAGCCTGACAGCCCAAAAACAACTGCAAAGGGCTACGAATCCCGCGATATGCAGCATGGAGGCAGGCGTAAGGTTATGCAACTGGAGGCCGTAGAACTCCAGGAGCCCCCGGAGAAACGGATGAATTGGAAATCCGAAGCCCTCTTACCAAATAAGGGACAAGGCATACCCGCTCTCCCTTGGAGGGATTGGGAAGGCTCTCCGCTTGCTCTCCGCCATTATAGGTGGCGAGCCTGGCTCGAACCGGGACCAGTACGCTGGGGGAAGAAATCCCTTGGTCTGAAGCATCACTAATTTGCTTGTGCGGACGGAACATCTCTCCCAATCTCCAGGCTTGGGGCTAGGGGAGCGAGAGGAGGAGCTGCGTCGACCGGCCATGATGGAATGGATCTCTGTCGAATGCGCTCCGATGAAGGCTCGCCAAGGGAGGATGGTGTGATTTGGATCTGAATCCTCGTCTTTTTAATAGGCAGCTCATTCACACAGCTAGGGGGTAAATGTAAAAACACCCTGGCTCTTCACATTCGCTCGACACGTGGAAAGTGGCCATTATTGGGCGTGGAAGCCAAGGAGTGCAACATTCACAAGAGGCCGGACACTATTTCGACAGGTACACGGAATTTGGAGAGGAACCCGCCTTGCAATGCCGAAGACAATACTGCACGCCGGACTCATCGTCATTGAAGCCTGGTTCAGGGGCTACTGAGGGAGTCCTGGATTAGGGGGTCTCCGGACAGCCGGACTATCTCCATTGGCCGGACTGTTAGACTATGAAGATACAAGATTGAAGACTTCGTCTCGTGTCCGGATGGGACTCTACTTGGCGTGGAAGGCAAGCTAGGCAATACGGATATGGATATCTCCTCCTTTGTAACCGACCTTGTGTAACCCTAACCCTCTCCGGTGTCTATATAAACCAAAGGGTTTTAGTCCGTAGGACAACACACAACATACAATCATACCATAGGCTAGCTTCTAGGGTTTAGCCTCTACGATCTCGTGGTAGATCTACTCTTGTACTACCCATATCATCAATATTAATCAAGCAGGACGTAGGGTTTTACCTCCATCAAGAGGGCCCGAACCTGGGTAAAACATTGTGTCCCCTGCCTCCTGTTACCATCCGGCCTAGACGCACAGTTCGGGACCCCCTACCCGAGATCTGCCAGTTTTGACACCAACAGGGAGGGACATCCAATCTCGGAGGGGCTCGTGCTCCTCCACCGCCATGGAGGCCATGCACCAGAGGGGGAACCCTCCTCCAATCTAGGGGGATATCAAGGAAGAAGAATAAGGAGGCGGGGCAACGATCGTGACGGCGGTCTACATCAACAATCTTGCTACCATCCACACAAACTTTCTCCCTCTATATGCAGCAGTGCAACACCCCTTCTCCCTATTGTAATCTCTACTTAAACATGGTACTCCACACTATATATTATTTCTTAATGATATGTGACTATCCTATGATGTTTGAGTATATCCTTTTTGTCCTATGGGCTAATTGATGGTCGTGTTTGGTTTGAGTGTATCTTTTATTATGGTGCTGGCCTAAGGTTCCCTCCGTCTCGCACGAAAGTGAGGGTTCCCCGCTGTAGGGTGTTGCAATACATTCATAATTTGCTTATTGTCGGTTGCTGGAGTGACAGAAGCCTGAACACATATAAGTGGGTTATTGCATATGGGAGTAAAGAGGACTTGATACTTAATGCTATGGTTGGGTTTTACCTTAATGATATTTGGTAGTTGAGGATGCTTGCTAAAATTCCAATCATAAGTGATCCAAGTAGAGAAAGTATGTTAGCTCATTACTCTCCCTCATATAAAAATGCAAGAATGGTTACCTGTGTAGTTATCGATTGCCTAGGGACAAATGTCTTTCTTGTTGACAAAAGCTATCCACTTTTATTACCTTGCAATTTATTCATAGTTTTATTATCACAAAGTACTCTTAGTTTTATTCTTGCAAAATAGTTTCATACTTGTTTTAGATAAAGCATATGTTAAGTGCGCATAGAGTTGTATCGGTGGTCAATAGAACTTGAGGGAATATTTGTTCTACCTTTAGCTCCTCGTTGAGTTCGATACTCTTATTTATCGAAGAAGGCTACAAACGATCCCCTATACTTATGGGTTATCAATACCTTTTTCTGGCGCCGTTGCTGGGGAGCAATAGTGTGGGGTCAATATTCTCGTGTGTGCTTGTTTGCTTTATCACTAAGTAGTTTCTATTTTTTGTTCTAAGTTGTTCTCTATCATTAGTTATGGATATGGAACACAAAATACAAAAAAAAATAGTTCTACTTGCTACTCATGGAGATGGGAACCTCCTGAAACCCTTGATGCTCGTTATGTGAAAAATATTATGCAATTCTTTGAAAATCCTGAGAAAACCCCATTCAACTTGATAACGGGAGACGCGTTAGATCAACGTGAATACTTTTGGGATTATATCTTGACACAAAAAAGGAAATTATTATGGGGTCAAATTTATATGTTGCATTGGTATGCTTGGAATTTATGCTTGAGATATGATTATACTTGTTGGACTAACATATTGATCCAGTGCCCAGTGCCAGTTCCTATTTGTTGCATGTTTTTTCTTTCGCGGAATTTCCATATCAAACGAAGTCCAAACGAGATAAAAAATTACGAAGATCTATTTTGGAATATATGTGTTTTTGGGAAGAAGAAGAAGAAGAAGAATAAATGCAAAATGGTTCCCGAGGTAGCCGCAACACAGTAGGGCGCGGCCAGGGGGTAGGCCACGCCGTGGCGCCTTGTGACTCCCTCATAAGTCGGTTGGAGCCCTTCTTTCACCGCAAGAAAGATAATATCTGGAAAAAAGTCATGTTAAAATCTCAGCCCAATCGGAGTTATGTATCTTCGGGAATTTAAGAAAAAGTTTTTGGCTAGAAAACAAGAACGCGAAACTGAAGAGAATAGAGAGAGAGAGATGGAGGGAGAGAGAGAGACAGAGAGAGAGAGAGATCCAATCTCAGAGGTGCTCCTGACCTTCGGGAGCCTTGGAGACCATGTACCAGATGGGAAACTCTCTCTCATCTAGGGGGGAATCCAAGGAAGAAGAAGAAGGAGGGGGTCTCTCCCCCTCTCATCGGTGGTGCTGGAACACCACCGGGGCAATCATCGTGACATCGATCTACACCAAAAACTTCACGGCCATCATCACCAACTCTCTCCCCCTCTATGCAGCAGTGTAAAACCTCTTCTCCCCACTATAATCTCTACTTGAACATGGTGCTTAATGATATATATTATTATCCAATGATGTATGGCCATCCTATGATGTTTGAGTAGATTTGTTTTGTCCTATGGGTTGATTGATGATCGTGATTGGTTTGAGTTGTATGTTTTAATTTGTTGTTGACCTATGGTGCCCTCCGTGTCATGCAAGCATGTGGGATTACCACCGTAGGGTGTTGCGGTACATTCATAATTCACTTAGAGTGGGTTGCGTGAGTGACTGAAACGCAAACCAGAGTAAGGGGGTTGTTGCGTATGGGAGTAAAGAGAACTCGTTACTTAATATTGTAGTTGGTTTTTACCTTATTGATCTTTAGTAGTTGCGGATGCTTGCTAGAGTTACAATCATAAGTGCATATGATCCAAGTATGAAAAGTATGGTAGATCTTGCCTCCCCCTCATAGAAAATTGCAATAATGATTACCAGTCTAGTTATCAATTGCCTACGAACAAATCTTTTTCTAGTGTTACAAAAAGATTTCTACTAAATAAATAACTTTTGTTATCTCGCAAAGTACTCCTACTTTAATTCTTGCAAAATAGTCCTAGCATCACATTGATATGTCTCCAACGTATCTATAGTTTATGAAGTATTCATGTTGTTATTTTATCATTCTTGGATGTTTTACAATCATTTTACAGTGACTTTATATCATTTCTTGGGACTAACCTATTGACCTAGTGCCCAGTGCCAGTTGTTGTTTTTGCTTGTTTTTTACATCGTGGGAAATCAATATCAAATGGAGTTCAAAGACCGCAAAACTTGCCGGAGATTTTTATGGACCAGAACACCCAAGATGGGCTAGAGCAGCACCTGGCAGGTGCCCCGAGGGGGGCACAACCCACCAGGGCGCGCCTGGGGGCCCTGGCGCACCCATGTGGGTTGTACCCACCCCGGTGGTTTCCCGCACCCCCTCTTTACCCTATAAATTCACAAATATTCCAAAACCCTTCGGGATTAACCTAGATCAGAAGTTCTGCCATCGCAAGGCTCTGTAGCCATCAAAAACCAATCTAGACCCGTTCTGGCACCCTGCCGGAGGGGGGAATCATCACCGGTGGCCATCTTCATCATCCCGGCGGCCACCACAGTGAGGAGGGAGTAGTCCACCCTCGGGGCTGAGGGTTTGTACCAGTAGCTATGTGTTTAATCTCTCTCTTTCTCTCATGATCTATATCATGGGCTTTGTTAACATAGATGGATCATATGATGTTTCTCCCCTCTATACTCTTGTTGTGATGAATTGAATCTTTACCCTTTGAAATTTTGTCTTGTCGGATTGAATGTTCAGATATGAGAACACATGATGTATGTCTTGCGGTATGAATAATTGAGGTGACAATGGGGTATCATATTTATTCACTTGATGTATGTTATGGCACTCAACTTGTGGATTCCCGAGGTGACATTGGGGTAATCTATGCATAGGAGTTGATGCATGTTTTTATTATCTTTTCTCCGATAGAAACTTCGGGGTCTCTTTGTAGTTCTTTGTGTGGATTAAATATTATGATCATGAAGTTGTTTAATGCATATCATAGAATTAACTCACGGATACTCATGGTGACATTGGAGTATCTAGGTGACATTAGAGTTGGTTGATGTGTGTCATATGGTGTTGTTTTAGTATGAACTCTTGATTAGATCGATTGGAAAGAATAGCTTGCGTTATTTTAGTATGAAATCTAGGATAGATTGATCAGAAAGAATAGCTTTGAGGTGGTTTCATACCCTACAAAAAATTTCTATCTTTTGTTCTCCGCTAATAGGAACTCGGGAGTGATTCTTTATTGCACTTTGAGGGATAATCATGTGATCCAACTATGTTAGCATTGTTGAGAGATTGGACTAGTGAAAGTACGGACCCTGGGCCTCATTTTCAAGCATTGCAATACCGTTTTTGTGCCCGTTTACTATTTGCTACCTTGCTGTTTTTATTTATTCAGATTATAAAAATATATTTCTACCATCAATATTACACTTTTATCAGCATCTCTTCGCCGAACTAGTGCACCTATACAAGTTGCCATTGTATTGGGTGTGTTGGGGACACAACAGATTTCTTGTATTTGGTTGCAGGGTCGTTTGAGAGAGACCATCTTCATCCTACACCTCTCACTGTGATGCCCGGATAATTAAGCTACAGTAATTCCCTGCTAATGATGCAACGTCATCATGATTACTGTTGTTAAACTCGTGTTGGTTCAAATGCGGTCCAAATTCAAATATAAAAAGTCAAAAATAAAACCTTTCAAACATAAAATCTAAAATGTTGAAAGTGTGGCAAATAACCTCTGGTTATTTGTCATGTTGGAACCAACCACTTTTGGATTTCCAAGTGCACCTAAAATTGTATTTAGTGGTCCAGCAGCATATTAATTGACCTTTCCAATTTCTAAAAATGCTTGAACAATTCCATTGGCCCTGAAACTTTTTAGGAAACACAACAATGGTGTGCCTGAATTATTTGCTAAGTTTCACATCCAAAAAAATCATTTGATGCCTTGATTTCATCCAAAACAATAGCTATCCTTTTAATATAAAAATAAAAGAAAAGGAAAAAGACAAAAGCAAAATAAATGGGAAGTCCCCCCCCCCGGCCTACGCTGGGCCTCGAGCCAGCCAGTCGGCCCAACCTGCACTTCCCCTGGACTATATGGCCCTATCCTCCGAAACCCTAAGCTGCTACCCCCCACTCCCCTCGATCTCCCACTCTCCCACCCTCCTTTGTTCCTCCCGATTGGCATCAAGGGGATCGGCCCGAGCCCGCCGACGAACGCCGCTTCGCTCCACCACCGCCCACCTCGCCGGCGCCTGCCTCTCTGTCACGCCCCGCCCTCCTCCCGAAGCCCCACTCGCCGTGACGCCTCGGACGCCACTGCCTCGTCCCGATCTGGCGTTGCGTCATCCCGTCGCCGCTCGACGATGCCATTGCCGCACCCCGACGCGTTCACCACCTGGTCGCTCACAGGACTGTCCCCGTCCTCCTACCCAACTACTCCAACGAGCCTGCTGCCACCCCCCTACAGCTCCGTCGTGAGCACCGCCTCCTCCCTCTCTCTGTTCGTATTCTCCCATGGTAGTCGTAGAACACCACCGACTTGTTCGTGCTTCGGGTGAGCCCCAATGGGCCAGTTTGCCCCAGCCGTCGCCGCTCGTTCGGTGCGTGCCACTCCCGTCTCGCTCGCTCGGGGCCGCACCCTTGCTGCTTCGCGCGCGCCTGTTGCTGCTTCACCGTCGGCCGCGCATGCCTGCGCTCGCAGCTGTCGCCTGCTGCTGGCACCATCGCAGCTCCGCGACCCTGCTCCCCTCACCCCGTCGTTGCGCGCCGCGCCTTTTCCCCCACCCGTGGCCCCTCCTCCTCGTCAGCGGCCACCTGCCCGGGGCGCCACAGGCCGCGGCCATGGCCTCGGTGGCCCTGCTGGGCGAGCGCCAGTCCAGGGCCAGCGCCTGAACCCCAATGCCCGCTCGCCCGCTAACCGCCCGAGTTGGCCAGGGCATATGATGACTGGGTCCCGCCCGTGTTAAAAAAATGATATGTAAAAATAAAAATAAAAATAAATTAATTAATTAGTCATGTTAATTAACCCTAATTAATTATGTTTAATTAACCTAATTGCATATTAGTCTAATTAAACATGTTTAGTTAAAATGTGTCTATGACACACGGGCCCTTCTTCCTAGTTTGAACCAGTCAATGCCCTGTTGACTGCTGATGTCTTGCTGACGTCACGAATGTTGTATTAATAATATTAGAAAATCAATTAAAACTTTATTAAATCAATAGTAAATAATCTGTAGCTCGGATGAAAATACTTTGTACAATGAAAGTTGCTCAGAAGGACAAGACTAATCCAAATACGCAACCCATTCGTCTATCACACGTCCCTGGCATAGCGAACCTGCAACCGTCCCCCTCCGTTTCACCTGTCCGAAACAAACTTCGGGAAAACTTTCCCGGATGTTTTCCCCCTTCCACGGTACTGCATAGCACTGCGTTATAACGCCCCTAGCACCGCATATTGCCATGCCATGCTTAGTGATGCATCTGTGTGCCTTGTATTTACTGTTTCTTCCCCCTCTTCTCCCCGGTAGACCCCAAGACCGCCGCTGATGCCACTATGATCGACTACGTCGACGACGACCCTTCTTCCCTTTCAGCAGAGCTTCCAGGCAAGCCCCCAACCTTTGATCATCCCGATATTGCCATTCCGTTCTCTCATGCTTGCATTAGATTTTGCTACTGTATTTGATTGCTCCTATTCTGATTCATAGCCTGCTTATGGTTACCTATCTTCCTATCCTAAACTTCTTAGTATAGGTTGGTTAGTGATCCATCAGTGACCCCCACCTTGTCCTTCTTGCCCCTGCTTCATCTTCGACGACTCAATCGACGTGATCAACGACCAAAGCCCGACACCTCACATCACATCACGCCCCTTTTGTTGCTCCACTCTACAGAGTTACCATCGAGTGCCGAGGGTGGTACCTCATACATCACTCCTGATGAGATCTCTGTAGTGTAGCTATTCGGTCGTGATCATCGAGGGTGATTCCTCCTTAACCACTTCCGATATGACTCTGTCATGCAACCCCTCAAGTGTGAACCTCGAGGGTGGTTCCTCTTACGTTCATCTTGATGATTACATCGAGTGGAATCCACCGAGGGTGATTCCAGGGTTTCCCCTTGATGCTTGGACATATGGTTACCTTGACTTTACTTGAGACCTTTGGGAAAGTCGGGCAGGCCCGGAGAGCACCCACAAGATGGTTACGAGGCACGGCAGGGCATGCAGGCCGCCCCCGAGTGGGCTGGGCTAGCCCTTGTCGTATTTCCTCGAGACAGGGCGACGGGGTCACATTATCGCGAGTCTCTGCTCATCTCTGCAAGCTAATAATACACTATGGTTTGGGTATTTGTTCTGAGTTGGGCTTTGGCCTTTACGCACTAACCACCATGCGAGAATAGTTATGGGCCTCGACCTCGCAGTATCAGCCAAAGCTTTGTCAGACGTCCATTTCAGTATTGCGGCAGGGCCTGGTCAGCTCCCCAGTGTTGGTGTCCTGGATCCGCCCTAAACGCAATGACCCAGAGTGCAATTGGCGATGGGCCCAGACCCCGGAGTGCTTAGGATGTAGACCGGCAGGGACCTCTCTGCTGATCCTAGGTAGGGCTATGACGTGTTGATCTTCTGAGGCCGGGCATTGACCCAGAAAGTGTGTTCGTCCAGAGTAGTCAAGCGTGTTGGACAACGTGGTGCACCCCTACAGGGAAGATATATATTCGAATGCCATTTCCATGGTAATGGACATTCGGACTTATATCCTAATCTATTACAACTAGAAATGGATACTTGAGATATGTGTCCCTGGGATTGCTTTCTTGCATGGAGTCGAGGAAGGATCTCTTGCATTAATGCTACAACATGTTTGTTAATATAAACTACTATTCTTTACTCTTCTACATGCTGCAAGATGCTTGGAGCTACTTAAAGATGCTAGTCTTCGATAGGGTAGGCTTTCCCCTCTATTCTGGCATTCTGTAGTTCAGTCCACAGATGCATACCTTCCTTTGATACCAATGCATACTTAGTATAGATATGATGCTTGCGAGTACTCTGGATGAGTACTCACGGTTCCTTTGCGACCCCTTTCCCCCCTTCCTTCTTCTTTCCGGTTGATGCAACCAGATGGTGGATCCTTGGAGCCAGATGCCACCGCCGACGGATACTACTACACGGAGGCCGCCGAAGACCAGGAGTAGTTAATTAGGAGGTCCCAGGAAGGAGGCCTTGCCTCTTCAATCGTTGTTGCTTTTGTGTTTGCCTTCTTAATGCAGTCTTGTCTAACCTTATGTCTGTACTCAGATATTGTTGCTTCCACTGACGCTTGTGTATAGAGCTTTTGTATTCGAGCCCAGGCCCCTGGCTTGTAATATGAAGCTTGTATTATTTTAGTTTGTGTCTAGAGTTGTGTTGTGATATCTTCCCGTGAGCCCCTGATCTTGATCGTACAAATTTGCGTGTATGATTAGTGTACGGTCGAATCGGGGGCGTCACAAGTTGGTATCAGTGCCGAATGCCTGTGGGAACCCCCCTTCCAACTCCTTGGCCGAAGTTGAGTCTAGTCTTTGGAAACATGTTTTACTAACATGGCAGTGTGGCTTACGGGCCCATGTCACCATTGGGTGGTATTAGGATCTTTTACTCCTCGTCTATACTCTAGGACTCTGATCTCTTTTCTATTCGGGTTAAATCTTTTTGCTAACTCTAACATTAGGTTCTCGTAAATACTTTCTCCCGGAGAGCCCCTTCAACCTAGATGATGGCCTGCTTCACTAGAAGATTCGGAAGTTACCCTTTAGTATTTTCCCAGAACTTTTGTGCTCGTTGCTTTTGCAGTTCCCTACCTCCGATATATCCTTACAAATAACTTCATACACTAGTCTTTCATACAATCATTCCCAGTTGCTCTTGTTAGTACAAGATACATCGAATTATTCTCCGACTTTTAACAATCCCCTGTGTCACTGGCTTACGATTCTTCGCCACATGAATACATCTACGGATAATTCCTTACCCTTATCAAGGATTTGTTCATTCCTAGTTGATTAAGTGATTCACAAGATACTTTGATATACTAATCGGTCTTCCGATAATCCTCTCCAACTATTGCTCTGCAAATACTTGTCTACTTGCATTATGGATACTTTCCATATGTCTGGCAATATTCAGTAGTATCCTTTGTCATCGTCATTTCTACCATTTGATTAAATATGTTTGTGAATGCTTGCAATCATCAATCACAATTAAAATTCTTCCCTTCGGATAAGACATCACCCAGGCATGAGTTGGTGTTCAACAAATCAAACCCTGATTGATTATCGATCTATGTCTATCCAACTTACTTGTCTTTGATCAGAGCCTCTGCTTCTGATCCCTTTATTTGGAAATCACAATTCCTTTGCATTTGGGCTTTGGATTAGCCAGTTGTTCCTATAATCTGATCTCCTTGCATTCTTTCTTTCTCTGGTTGAGTAACATTGCTCACATCAGATCCCTCGTGGACCACCGGATCCTTTGTTTGGTTTTACCATAGAACATCCTTCATATTCAGTAACCTTGGGAGGCTTTGCTCGGATACATAATGCCTTTGGTAAATTGTATCCTCCGCTCTTGTCAACCATACTTTGCTTCCGGGCTGGAGTTATTTACTCATGAAGTTTGTGGCATATGTTACTAAGATGCCCCCATTGGTTGAATCTGTCTTCCCTAAATTTGTGTGAACCCGGAAACTTCTACGAGTCATACTCTACTGGTGTTTTGCTAGATAAAATCCCAACACTACGGCTTCATCGAAAATGATAAGTGAATGAAAGGTTATGCATTGGAAAAGTGGGAGTCTACCTCCAACCTTTGTGTTCATGCCATGGACCCGATGTGGAACTTATCAATGAAGCTTCTTGTACTAATAATAATTCCGTTGTGATAAGTTCATCTTGTATCTATGTTTGGTCCTTTGTAACCATGGTTCCGACCATGATTGTTCTTCTTTGATTCCATTTCTCAGACAAGTTGAAGTACTTGTCTTCTGGAAATCTTTCCACCTGTCCAACCTCTATCATGTTCTACCTTCGAGTATAACACTCTGGTATCTCGAGAATATCATGGAACTACATAACTTATTATGGGTTTTCTTCAACTATTATTTCTTGCCGATTCCAATTTTCCACGGGTTCTGAGTTGTTAGCTACTCGGGAACATCAATATGTGATTCGAGACTACACTTTCCCTTACATTGTTTTGTTTAACCTTTCTTGTAACCTATCATAACCGAGTAGGGATAATTCCTTGCTTATGTAAACACTTTGGTGTACAAACTCTATCAGTAAGACCTTGTTACTATTATTGATGACATTCCGGTAACCACCGATGGACGAGAACTTTGACTATTGGTCTGCCTCGTCTTACCGAGCAGGAAAATGGTTCTCTTCGTCCCTCGCCCTTGGTACCAATGTTGTTGCCAACATAACTGATATCTTGTCCTCTGATCTGCCTTGGTATCATGACTGTGCAAATGTTAGCACCCTTCCTGCTTTCAACCCACATGCATGGTGGGCCCATTACCCACAAATCCATAGGATCAAAACCTGACTCTCCTGTACATCCCGGGTTTCCAAATTGTTCCTCGCACTTGGCTTCACATGTAAATCATGAGCCACCTTCCTAGTGATCTATTCTGGTATCAGACGCAATACTTATTCCCATTGCTCTAAACCCCTTTCACCCCCTTTTTCAGGCAACGAATGATTGCCTACCCGGTGGAAGCTTCTTATTCCACCTCGTTACCTTGCTCTCGATGACTTAATTGAATTTCAACTCGAGAGATGCCTCTATGCCACGTTCACTGAGATAGCCCCCAGGTACCTATCTTGTGTTGATCTTCGTCTTTCCTGAGTTTTTCCCCCTTACTCCACCCCTTAAATCTCGTGACGAGATTTCTTTTAGTGGAGGAGAATTGTGACGCCCAGATAATTAAGCTACAGTAATTCCCTGCTAATGATGCAACGTCATCATGATTGCTGTTGTTAAACTCGTGTTGGTTCAAACCCAGTCCAAATTCAAATTTAAATTAAAGTCAAAAATAAAAGTTTTCAAACATTAAATCTAAAATGTTCAAAGTGTGGCAAAAAAAATTATGGTTATTTGTCATGTTGGAACCAACCACTTTTGGATTTCCAAGTGCCCCTGAAATTGTATTTAGTGGTCCAGTAGCATATTAATTAACCTTTTCAATTTCTAAAAATGTTTTAACAATTCCATTGGCCCTAAAACTTTTTATTCAACACAACAATGTTGTGCCTGAATTATTTGCTAAGTTTCACATTCAACAAAAAATCATTTGATGCCTTGATTTCATCCAAAATGGTATCTATCATTTTAATAGAAAATAAAAGAACAACAAAAGGACAAAAGCAAAATAAAATGGGAGCCCCCCCCCACGCCCAGCTCGGCCTCGAGCCAGCCAGTCGGCCCACCCCGCACTTCCCCTGGCCTATATGACCCTATCCCCCAAAACCCTAAATCACAACCCCCACTCCCCTCGATCTCCCACTCTACCCACCCCTCCTCTGTTCCTCCCGACTGGGATCAAGGATATCGGCCCAACCCCGCCGACGAACGCCGCCCCACCCTCGATGCGCCGCCACTTTGCTCCATCGCTGCCCACCTCGCCGGCGCCCGCCTCTCCATCATGCCTCGCCCTCCTCCCGAAGCCCTCCCTCGCCATGATGCCTCGGACGCCGCTGCCTCGTCCCTATCTGGCGTCGCACCACCCCGTCGCCGCTCGACGATGCCGTTACCGGACCCCGACGCCTTCACCACCTTGTCGCTCGCCGGACCATCCCCATCCTCCTCCACAACTGCTCCAACGAGCCCGCTGCCACCCCCTACAGCTCCGCCATGAGCACCGCCTCCTCCCTCTCTCTCTCCGTACTCTCCCGTGGTAGTCGCAGAATGCCACCGACTTGTTCGTGTTTCGGCTGCGCCCCAATGGGCCACTTCGCCCCGGCCGTCCCCGCTCGTCCGGTGTGCGCCGCGCCCGTCTCGCTCGCTCAGGGCTGCACCCTTGTTGCTTCGCCTGCACTTGTTGCTGCTTCACCGTCGGCCGCGCATGCCGGCGGTCTCCGCTCCCGCCTACTGTTGGCACCGTCGTAGCTCCGCGCCCCTGCTCCCCTCAACCTCGTCGTCGCGACGCGCCTTTTCCCCCCACCCGCGGCCCTTCTCCTCATCGGCGTGCACCTGCCCTGGGGCGCCACAGGCCGTGGCCATGGCCTCTGTGGCCCTGCTGGGCGAGCGCCCGCCCAGGGCCAGCGCCCGAACCCCAGTGCCTGCTCGCCCACTAACCGCCCCGAGTTGGCCCAGGGCCTATGATGACTGGGTCCCGTCCTTGTTAAAGAAATGATATGTAAAAATAAAATAAAAGTAATTTAATTAATTAATCTATCTATCTATCTAATCTATCTATACCTATACTAATTACAGACTCCAAAAAATTAGCACGTTAATTAGAAATTAGGAACCGTTTTATCTCGTGGGACCAAGTTATAACGGTCTGGATTAACCAAACGCGTAATAATAAATCTAGGACGAAAAAAACACTGTTCGGCCAAGAGATCTTAGGCCCTTGACCTCATACAGGTCGCACAACCCATGGGCCAGGCCTCCGTTTAATCTGAAAGAGAAGAAGCATCCCAGCCGCCTCCTTCCCATTTGATTCGATCTGGCATCTATGCTCTTCACAACGGCGGATTTTTGCATAGAAGAAGCAACTGCCATAGGAGAGGTCCTCCTTCCATTGATTCCGATCTGGCCATCTATGGCTCTCACAACGCGGCGGATTTGGCATAGAAGAAGCACTGCCATAGGAGAGGTCGATCTGGCCATCTTTCCTCTTCAGAACGCCCATGGAATTTTCTGAGCAACTGCCATTGGAGAGGTTTACCATCGACACTGTTGCCAATGGAGAGTAGCAGAGGTGCCACAGAATTTTCAACGGCGTCGTTCCATCAAGAAGCAGCGGAGGGTGATCGATCGACAGCAATAGGGTAATCTCGCATGGAGACAAAGACTCAAGCCAACCTAAGTCACAGGTTTGACAACCATGTTGACATCTCTTGCGTACAATATATTTTTCGATTTGGTATACAAGATGGCTCCAACGCAGCTCAATAGAGGGACGAAAGTGTCTTATAGCCTAACCCTAGACTAAAATTCCATCATGGCCGGGAGGATGTGCAAATCATGTGTTTAGTATAATCAGCAATAGCCTAACCCTAGACTCAAATTCCCCAATCCATCCACTCTCTCCGTAATAGAAAGGGAAACTGTCCCAGTGATGGCATGGTGACGGCAGTGATGTCGGGCTGATGTGTGGGTTGCTCCCGGACATCTAGGAAGATGGAGAGAGGTCGCGGCACCCGGCCATGAGGAAGAAGAAGTGGTTGCTTCGTCTGCTCCTGGACGTGGCTTGCATTCGTAGGAGAAACATTGCTTTTTGGTGTGATTCAGTGGAGAAAGGACTGTGCTGATGATAGCTGACGGCTTCATATACAATTTAGTTAAAATTCACAGCACGGGTAAGTTTGATCAGGATAGAATGGATTGGTTACTCTCCCATCTTAGCAGACGTGCTGATTTCTCTCTATTAATTTGGTACATGCATGCATGTTTACTTGAACAATTCTCGCTAGCATCCATCTCATGCATGAAGCATGAATGCATGGAAAGTGTTGCAGCTAATCACACATAAATACCTACCGATCTATCTTCGCTCCTACAGAAAAAAAAGATAACCGCCGGCTATAAGTCCTAGAATGAACTGCTGTGCAGCTTCTGGCCGTGTGTGCCACTTGCTAGCAGCCCAGCATGCACTATCCTCCGAGTAACAGAAGCAGGGATAATGGACATGTGGCTAGATTTTTTTGAAGGAAACAGTAGATGTCGGGCCGAACCATGTGGCGGCGAAGCCTGCAAGGCCATGCTCAGCAAGCCCAACCTTACACCCGCAAAGAAGCATCCTGCGTCCGGTCCAGAAGACGGGACAGAGCCGGAGAAGGCAATACCCAACCAGAGGAACCGTGGCGATGCAGCGGAATCCCGGAAGGAGGCGATGAGCTTCTCAAGGTTTTTCTGTGATTCACCATCACATCCTCTCCCATCACGAATCTTCTTTCCGAAAGGAGACTGATTGCTGGCATAAACTGGACTGGATAGATAGATACACGTACATCTCCAATTTTCTACTTCGCCTCAGATCAAGTACGTACTTAATTCTCCCATTCTATATCTTCCTCCCCTTGCTCCAAATTTCTTTGTGAGGTTACATATGGCATAGGCTTTTTTAAGGTGCTTTTGATGAATTTTGTCCTTCTTTTAATTTTATCAGCAATTGTGTCAACGGCAAACCTCATTCTTGATAGTAAGAATAAAAGATTTTGCATGGATCAAGCGAGGAATAAAAATCATTACCACTGGCCTTGCTTTGATATTACAGATACATCATATATACCTTAATATTTTCACATTAGACCTCACACAAAGTCATTGCTTAAATCAGCTATGGATGATCCCATCATTGATTATTTTGTTGCATTCGAATTAAAATAAGAAGCATTTTGTTTCTCGATTGTTCCCATGTAGGTGTCGTGGAAGCTCGGAGATTATTATTCTGATAATTGATAACACATTCAATTCCCTAATTGGATCCACCCAAATTACACAATCAGACAAAGTATTGTTTGGATAAAATGAGCATTGAGTGGTCAGGGGCAGAGAAGCGGCGATGGTCAATTAAGGCGATTGATGATATTGGTTATAAAGTTTCTGGAAGTTGTATTGTTGCAGCAAAATGTTAGTTTTCTTTTAGAATTGTGTAGGCTATGCAGACTATTTCCATCTAGCTGGATGGCTCTACTTTATTTCTTGATACCATGTGCCCTTGATGTTCAGAAGACCGAGTATGATTTGGTTATGAATTATATCATAAATAAAAAGTTTGTTACATCTAATGAAATATATAATTAATTTTCTAATTAAAGGCTTTGTTCTTTCGGTTGTCCTTCGAGTCCCATGGGCGGTCATTCTGGTGATAAAATGGTGCACATGATTTAAATCAAAAGATTGAATATTACAGTATGGACTTCTGTAGTTTTTTACTTTGTGTATGTGCAAATGAAACCTTATTTTTACTTCTGTAGAATATATGTATGGAGAGGATAATGTAAGCTTGGTGATTTTTTTATTAGAATACTGATTATAATTGCTTCCAATCTGTATTCGATGTGCGTGGCAGATGGTCATTGCACCATGACGTATTCAGCATATCAGCAATTATCGCCCTTTGTATCCCGATGACATAAGGATGGAGAATGAACCAGTGTTGTTACTTCTAACAGCGATCGGCCAGGTAATGCATATCCAAAGATCATATTGGCATGTCTTAGTTTCTGTTTGCAATATGTTTGTTTTGCATGAGTTGTGCTTTCAAATCTAAACTAAATCTTACCACGTATTTCCCAATATAAAATTACTTACTTAAAGTTTTGAAGTAAATATTCTGCAACTTCCATGTTTAATGAGTCCCTTTTAAGCAAATGATTTGTGGGCTTTTGTTAGTTCTGAATGCCAAATTCTCTTACCCAATAAATCTAACATAAAGTTCTCTTACCCAAGTGTTTTCCTGAAGCTATGCACTACTACAAAGCATTGCACATGCAGTACTTAATCACGCCAAATGTCTTTATCATTTAGATTTTTGGGTATAATTTATGGTTTTCTATGTAGACTTTAATAATAGGGACACAATGACATTAGTGTAGTTACTAAAATTGGTGTCGTAGTTTGATAATGTGATTTGTTTTTTTGCCTGGTGATGGTAAAAGAAGGAGGAGAGCTTATCGACTGTTGTTAGGGAATTCAGAAGAGAAACTTGGTTTATGCACAAGTCGATGTCGAGATCAATTGATAGATTTTCATCGGCTTAATTACCATGTTCTCTTGGTCATGGTTAAATTATGGAATGCCACAAAAATATACTTTTGGATCATCATAAAGTGCAAAAATTAATGCATTTTCTCCTATTTTTTATCCAAATCTATAATGATTAATTTTACAATTTATAGTTTTTTTCCACAAACTAGGATTATTCTAAGTTTATCCGATCCTAATGCCCTGTGGTAGCATCCTTTTCAAAATGGCGGTGATGAAGCGACTTGCATGAAAGCCTCCAATGAAGTTTGAGCCAAAGGAACTGTTTGCATCTAGGGGGCAAGGATCTCCATATCATCAGGGTGAAAGTGTCACATGTAAGGAAGAGGTCGTAGGTTACGCTTGCTGAAAACGGCGATTTGACATCGGCAAAGAGTCGCTAATCGGGCATATGCCCATGAGATATATGTTAATAGTCTCGCGAACATGGAGCTATTTCACGATTTGGTCCTAATCTAGATAGAATAAAAAGCATGGGCATGCTTCTCGAGTAAGAATGTGTTTCTAATCTACAGCCTTATACTGAATCCCTCTTTTGCAAATAGTACATTGCATACAATGATCAATATTCTCCCCGATTGAAATTGAAATCGTTTATGTAATTTTTGTTCATTGTGCTTTCTTCTGCCTTCTTTGACATATTTGTTCATCATGGTGTATTCCAAATGTTGTTAGTTCTTTTGTCGCTTGATGCATCCTTCGGTGCAGAGGCGGAGGCGTGCCCAGAGGAGTACCAGCCATCGGTGATAAGATCAATCCCATGATGCCCGATGGAGATGTACGATGGAAGCAAGTGGTACTTTAATGATTACGGGGCAAAAGTAATGTTTCATACACAAAACAATAAATAACTTATAATATCATAAATGATCAAACATAAATAAGTTGTTTAATTGATGGAATTCATGAATCTAACAAGAAGTATAATCTATATCACATAGTTAGTTCATATCAATGCTTTATATAATAACTCCCACTGTAAGAAATTAAGGGCATTAGATCACTATCTATACGCTCCTTTAACCGAGGAGTACAATTGTACAACCTAGGCCCGTGCAAGGCAACGAGTTGGCGACTAGGCTGTAAGAAAATTAAGGGCATTTAGATCACTATCTATACGCTTCCTTTACCGAGGGAGTACATTGTACAACCTAGCCCGTGCAAGGGCACGAGTTGGCGACTAGGGTTAATAAAGCATTTTGAGTAGAAATAGTGCTCATGTCCACATGAGGCTCACCAGATGTTACCTTAGTCACAATAGCCTTATGAGCTAACTTTAGCCTTTCATGGGAGATTAGAAGATCATCATGAGAGCCCGAGAGCTTTTCATGACTTTCTTCTAATTTCCCATAATTGCTAGTTAGCAAAGCAAGTTGAGCCCTTAGATCAACAATCTCCTTCAATATAGATGCTTCACAAGGAGTAGAGTTAGTAGCACAAGCATCAAGCATAAATACACCGCTAAGGGTTTTTCTCTATCGTTCTCACTTGTAGCATAGGTTACTGGGGGCATGTCTAGGAGTGGTTACTCACTATGCATATGCACCTTCGACATAAACAAATATAAATCTTTTGAGGATCATCCAATTAATGACGCTCGCAAATTATGTGACAATTTATTCCTCACCTTCATCAATTTTCATATTATAACTCTCCAAGCATCGACCTATAATGATCATTAAATGGTTTAATAACAAATTATAGTTCCTCATATTATTCCAGCGAAACTAAGGTTGATGAGAATTCACTTACAGAAGTTTGATAGTGAGACCATGCCTATCCTCTCATATCCAAGATTGCCTTTTACACTGAGAGCATAGCAAACATACTCTTATATTCAAAGATGGAGAGCAGTTAGATGTAATTGTCGCGTTAAATTAGACATGTAGGTCAGAGTATCCCAATGGAGAAGAATTGTGGAGAGTACCTGGAGCCTTCGTTCAGACCATCTAAGGGGGGCAGGATCCTCGAGTCAATTCACGGGAGAGGAGAAACTGTTATACTGTAAGCCTGTTAAGGAGTCGTAGGTTTAACGCGCGGTATCTATGCTGAAACCGGCGCTGTTAGTACTTTTCAGAGGTGAGAGTCGCTATCGGTACTTTAGCTCAATAAACTCTAAATCACTTCGATTTGTTAAAGTATTTATTATGTGACACTACGCTATAGACGAGTACATCTATCTATTAAGCAATAGAATAGTTTGTCACTTCGCACTCTGAGTTTCTAATGACAAGGCCTTAGTCTCTGATAAATCATACAGACCATTGGCAGACTTCTCGATCAGTAGGAATAACTTGTGTTTCTAACACAATACTCACAGCCATCATAACTGATCCACCCTCATGTTTAGGCGATAATGTCCAATTAATGACGCGATGAATATTCGATATCAAATCCTCCAGCGATTGGTATTGCACAATTGATTCAGCATTTATTCTTTTCTATCTATAATAATATATGTCAGGATAATTTTATTGAGGTGTATCCAATGCATCTTTGGGAGTGCTTATCGTGTCTGCACGTTTTGCTATTGAACATATGCTCAGAATATATCGTGCATATGTCCTCATTAGGTGTATTCAATAGCGATAAAGTAGCTTAGTGAAAGGTCGCTTAATATGTAGCTGAATGCAATTCGCGCTTCCTCTGAGATGCATTTGAGATCGATGCGGAAGGCGTGCCCAGAGGAGTCCAGCATCGTGACTAAAAGGATAATCCTGCATGCACTCGACCGAGGGTGAGTGAATTGTGTAGAGGAAGTGGACCAGAATAAGCGAGGCTCAACTTACTATGGAATGACCAAGCAGAGAGTCAGTGTATGATTATAGATTAAATAGTCTTTCTTATAGCACAATGACTTTAATTAAAACTATATATCAGGAGAGTAATTATGAGGATGAGTACAAAACTTTATTAGTTGATGTAGTCTTCTATAATGAAAATAGGTATGTCATGGAAATAATATCTACTTATACGCTTAGCTAATATATAATCACCTAATTAACTAACTATGCTTAGTTAAGTGGTCTGGGATATATAATCTATATCTTGACTCATTAGATATAAATGACTCAGTAATACCACCTTCTAGCGCAACTCAGCTATATGAACATATAAGGGACGGCATACCATCTGAGACTATCAGATCATCGTCATGAGGATAAACTTTTCACTCTTTGACCCCTCAAGGAGCTTAAGTATTTCCTTACGAGCTAGGGAGTTAATTGTAACTTACTTCATTGCAATTCGGTGTAGGCGGGTTGAGTTCCAGACGTGTTCTATATTAATGTTTTAAGTTAAAACTAAATTGCAATATTAGTGCTACCTGTACAGGACATGTGTTGTATTACAGATATTAGAGTTTTGGTCTAACTTGACGATTCTGCGCCCACACTTCTTAATTCTTCTCGCGTGTTGTACTTGATAACGAGTGCAGTGGACTAGCATGCCCTTTCTGTTTGAGATCTATGATGCAAGAGTATATCCAACATAGCTGACTAGCAGCATAGTCGTACCATACTCTGTTCATGTAGTTTCACATATTAATTTTTACATACCTTCAGGTCTCAATGAATATAGGGATTATAGACATTCGCCTCTAAATAATATCAATGGATTATAAGATTCAGTTCTCGCTGCTCGGTTTCATACAATGAACACCGTTCTGTGATCACTTGTTAAGGTAGGCTACGGGCATAGAGTACTTAAGGACTCGCAAACTGATACCACAGCCCAGTTTCCGAGTTCCTTTGGTGGAGGGAGGATCTCCTAAGGATTTCAACCAAAAGCCGTCATAGAGTATTAGGCGTGATCAGACCTATAGCCAGGGTCCCCAGATACCACCACGAAACTATCCGCTTCTGCTTATCCCGATTCATATTTCAGATACTCGAGATGCAAATACTTTTTCCATAAGTGCGATATCCCAAACCTATCTCGCTTTTCAAACGGCACTGTAATGAAGGAGGTATCGGGCATATATGTATAGCTAGGAAGCCCACTAATGAAAGTTTGTCTATGTCTTTTTACTCAATGGTCTCATATCCTCATCTCAGACATACTTCGTATACCTCACTAGACACTACGTCAGCAACTTACAACCAATAGTAACAACATCCTTTTTGCGGCTTCTATCTAGCATGAGAATGTTTAAGAAGGTCTAGACAATATGAGCCATGTTGAGTGGGACAGAATAGTGTCTAGTGATCGATTGTCGTGAGAGCGAGACACATCGAAAGACACTATATGCATATATATCAGCATCTAGCAGAGCATCTGAGAGTTCACAGTGACCAGCCCCCCCCTTGGATCACTCAAACGATTCATCATATATCAATGCCACCACAATTTCGCGGAAATTACTATGCATCTTCTATTGGGCAATTTCACTGTTCATTGGATATTTGCTACTATATTCAATTATCGATTTACATCTTCAGTCTTATGGTTGACAGACCATAGCCTCTGCTTATTGTATAAGCACACCACTTTGACTTATCTTGTCTGTTACTGGATCAATAGGGTATTGCACTAAGGCAAACTAGCACCTCTCTGCTTCAATTATCCTATACATACTATCGCAAGCCAACTGGCTAGTTATAGAGGATTAATTGTAGCGTTCCTGATGATATTTTAACATAGGACAAGATGACCCCACTTGGTCATGTCGTACTCAGCCAGGTTCTCACTGCCTTTATCGTTCTCATCTAGGCACAAGTCTTAGGGAATGTCTACTACGAATCCGAGATCGTGATCGCGGCCAGAGCCCGTCATCATTTTAAATACACATATCAATTGAACATTGCCCATCAATATTATCAGTACCAAAGAGATCCTTTTAACGAATAGACCCAATATTCAGGCTTTTGAAGTAGTCTACAATTTGCTCACACAGGTGTAAGCCTGTAATTAGTGAGCCGGAGGTGTCTAGGTAAAACTACTTGCTATTTTAGATACCACTCACAGACTTGACGATGTGTCTTTAGCATTGTAGTGTCTATTAGTCCTCAATTTAGCGGAGCAGGAAAAGGTGGTTTCCTCAACATCGTGGTGATCGAGGGTGATTGCTCCTTAACCACTTCCGATACGACTCTATTGTGCAACCCCTCAAGTGTGAACCTCGAGGGTGGTTCCTCTTACGTTCACCTTGATGATTACATCGAGTGGAATCCACCGAGGGTGATTCCCAGGGTTTTCCCCTTGATGTTTGGACAAACGGTTACCTTGACTTTACTTGAGACCTTTGGGAAAGTCGGGTGGGCCTGGAGAGCACCCGCAAGATGGTTACGAGGCACGTCCAGACAGGCAGGACGCCACCGAGTGGGCTGAGCTAGCCCTTGCCATATTTCCTCGAGACGGGGCGACGGGGTCACACTATCATGAGTCTTTGCTCATCTCCGCAAGCTAATAATACAATATGGTTTGGGTATTTGTTCTGAGTTGGCCTTTGGGCTTTACGCACTAACCACCACGCGAGAATAGTTATGGGCCTCGACGTCGCAGTATCAGCCGAAGCTTTGTCAGACGTCCAGTTCAGCATTGCGGCACAGCCTGTCGGCGCCCCAGTGGAGGTGGCCTGGATACGCCCTGCACGCAACGACCCGACGTGCAACGGGCGATGGGCCCAGACCCCGTAGTGCTTAGGATGTAGACCGGCGGGGACTCTCTGCTGAGCCTAGGTAGGGCTACGACGTGTTGATCTTCCGAGGCCGGGCATTGACCCAGAAAGTGTGTCCGGCCAAATTAATCAAGCGTGTTGGAAAACGTGGTGAACCCCTGCAGGAAAGATATATATTCGAATACCATGTCTACAGTAATGGACATTCAGACTTATATCCTGATCTATTACAACTAGAAATGGATACTTGAGATATGTGGCCCTGGGATTGCTTTCTCGCAAGGAGTCGAGGACGGATCTCTGGGCATTAATGCTACAACATGTTTGTTAATATAAACTGCTATTCTTTACTCTTCTACATGATGCAAGATGCTTGGAGCAGCTTGAAGATGTTAGTCTTTGATAGGCTATGTTTTTCCCTCTATTTTGGCATTCTGCAATCCAGTCCACAGATACATACCTTCCTTTGATACCAATGCATACTTAGTATAGATATGATGCTTGCGGGTACTTTGGATGAGTACTCACGATTGCTTTCCTACCCCTTTTCCCCATTCCTTCTTCCTTCCGGTTGATGCAACCATATGGTGGATCCTTGGAGCCAGATGCCTTCGTCGACGGATACTACTACACAGAGGCTGTCGAAGACCAGGAGTAGTTAGGAGGTCCCAGGCAGGAGGCCTTACCTCTTCGATCGTTGTTGCTTTTGTGTTTGCCTTCTTAAGGCATTCTTGTCTAAACTTATGTCTATACTCAGATATTGTTGCTTCCGCTGACGCTTGTGTATCGAGCTTTTATATTCGAGCCCTCGAGGCCCCTTGCTTGTAATATGAAGCTTGTAATATCTTCCCGTGAGTCCATGATCTTGATCGTACACATTTACGTGTATGATTAGTGTACGGTCGAATCGGGGGCGTCACACTGATGGATTGATAAACCTTAGGTCATCCACTTGATGGAAAATTTCTACTGTCCTACAAAACTCTGTGCTTGGAGGCCCAACACGTGTCTACAATAATAAAGTTGCGTAGTAGACATCACACATGTACAAAGTACTTCTAGTCCCATACTTGTTCTAGGTAAAGCAAACATTAAGTGTGAGTAGTATCGATGGTCGATAGAACTTGAAGAGAATATAAATTTTACCTTTAGCTCCTCGTCTCTTACTTAGCGAAAAAGGCTACAATTGATACCCTATACTTGTGGGTTATCAATACCTTTTTCTGGCACTGTTGCCTGGGAGAAATAGCGTGGGGAGAATATTCTTGTGTGCGCCATTTTGCTTTATCACCAAGTAGATTTTATTTTCTGTTCTAGGTTGTTTTATATCTTTAGTTGTGGATATGGAACATGAAATACCAAAAAAATAGTTGTACTTGCTGATACGTCTCCAACGTATCTATAATTTTTGATTTCTCCATGCTATATTATCTACTGTTTTGGACATTATTGAGCTTTATTATCCACTTTTATATTATTTTTGGGACTAACCTGTTAACCGGAGGCCCATCCCAGAATTGCAGTTTTTTGCCTATTTCAGGGTTTCGAAGAAAAGGAATATCAAACGGAGTCCAAACGGAATGAAACCTTCGGGAATGTGATTTTCTCAACGAACAAGACCCAGGAGACTTGGACCCTATGTCAAGACACAAAAGAGGAGGCCACGAGGTAGGGGGGCGCGCCTACCCCCCAGGCGTGCCCTCCACCCTCGTGGGCCCCTTGTTGCTCCACCGACGTACTCCTTCCTCCTATATATACCTACGTACCCCCAAACGATCAGATACAGAGCCAAAACCCTAATTCCACCGCCACAACTTTCTGTATCCATGAGATCCCATCTTGGGGCCTGTTTCGGAGCTCCGCCGGAGGGGGCATCAATCATGGAGGGCTTCTACATCAACACCATATCCCCTCCGATGAAGTGTGAGTAGTTTACCTCAGACCTATGGGTCCATAGTTAGTAGCTAGATGGCTTCTTCTCTCTTTTCGGATCTCAATACAATGTCCTCCCCCTCTCTTGTGGAGATCTATTCGATGTAATCTTGTTTTTGTGGTGTGTTTGTTGGGATCGATGAATTGTGGGTTTATGATCAAGTCTATCTATGAACAATATTTGAATCATCTCTGAATTCTTTTATGTATGATTGGTTATCTTTGCAAGTCTCTTCGAATTATCAGTTTGGTTTGGCCTACTAGATTGATCTTTCTTGCAATGGGAGAAGTGCTTAGCTTTGGGTTCAATCTTGCGGTGTCCTTTCCCAGGGGCAGCAAGGCACGTATTGTATTGTTGGCCATCGAGGATAACAAGATGGGGTTTTCATCATATTGCATGAGTTTATCCCTCTACATCATGTCATCTTGCTTAAGGCGTTACTCTGTTTTTAACTTAATACTCTAGATGCATGCTGGATAGGTCGATGAGTGGAGTAATAGTAGTAGATGCAGGCAGGAGTCGGTCTACTTGTCTCGGACGTGATGCCTATATACATGATCATACCTAGATATTCTCATAACTATGCTCAATTCTGTCAATTGCTCAACAGTAATTTGTTCACCCACCGTAGAATACTTATGCTCTCGAGAGAAGCCACTAGTGAAACCTATGGCTCCCGGGTCTATCTTTATCATATTAATATCCTACTACTTAGTTATTTCCTTTGCTTTTTTACTTTACCTTTATTTTACTTTGCATCTTTATCACAAAAATACCAAAAATATTATCTTATCATATCTATCAGATCTCACTCTCGTAAGTGGCCGTGTAGGGATTGACAACCCCTATTCGCATTGGTTGCGAGGATTTATTTGTTTTGTGCAAGTACGAGGGACTCGCGCGTAGCCTCCTACTGGATTGATACCTTGGTTCTCAAAAACTGAGGGAAATACTTACACTACTTTGCTGCATCATCCCTTCCTCTTCGGGGAAAACCAACGCAGTGCTCAAGAGGTAGCAAGAAGGATTTCTGGCACTGTTGCCGGGGAGGTCTATGCAAAAGTCAACATACCAAGTACCCATCACATACTCTTATCTCCCGCATTACATAATTTGCCATCTGCCTCTCGTTTTCCTCTCCCCCACTTCACCCTTGCCGTTTTATTCGCCCTGTCTCTCTATCCTCCCTCTATTTCGCTATTTGCCTCTTTTTGCCTGCTTGCTTTTTGTTTGCTTGTGTGTTATGGCTAGTCCCTTATCTTCTCCGTTGTCTCCCGAGAGTGAAATTCTAAATTTTAAGCAAAGGGAGGGAGAAAATCTAAAAGATGCCTGGTATAGAATTTGCAATGCTCAAAATAGATCTACCAGGAAGCAATCTACTTCAGTTATTCTTCGCAATTTTTATGTAGGCATAACTCCCTGGCACAGATATATCCTTGATACTATTACCGGAGGGAACTTCTTGGGTAGCCATTCTTTTGATTCTTATAATGCTATGATAGATTTGTTCGGCTCACCCCCTCTTTTGGTTAATGGAACTATATTAACTTTGGAGCATGTAATGCAAAGTCTTGAAATTATTGAAAATAAGGTTGCTACCGAGAGTTAATTGAAAATTTGGATAAAAAGATTCACAACCGAATTTCTCAATATGGATCTAAAGTAGGAGTCACTTTGAAAAATATTAAAGAGAAGGAACCCATAGTTAATGAGAAAATACATCACGATTCCACTAGAATTGATAGACTTGAGGATATTATTACCAACTTGGGAACCGCTTTTTCTTCCGTAAAGAACACTCCAAGTCCTCCCCGCTAAAATTTCCAAGCTTACGTATGTTCCTAAGAATAAGGGTGAATCCTCTAGCAAAGAAACTGCGGATCTCAAATCTATAAGTGTTCATCCCAATCTTTTTGCTATCATTAAGGAACCATTTGTTACAAATGGTTTTTTTTATCTTGTGCCTAAAAATTTGGTAATCAATAAAAACAAAGAAATTCCTACCAAAGATGGCAATACCTAGATCTATCCTTGCTTGTTATGCCAAGCTAGGGGCGTTAAACGATAGCGCTTGTTATTCCTTGCTTTTTGCTCCTATTTAGTAATAAATAATTTATCTAGCCTCTGTTTTGATTGTGTTTTTTGTGTTTAATTAGTGTTTGTGCCAAGTAGAACTGTTGGGAAGACTTGGGGAAAGTCTTGTTACACTTGCTGTAAAAAACAGAAACTTTAGCGCTCACGAGAACTACTGCCATTTTTATTTCTGAAGTGTTATTTAGTTATTTTTTTCTAGATGATTAATAGATAAATTACTCATGTCCAGCAATTTATTTTAGAATTTTTGGGGTTCCAGATCTTGCGCTAGCTACAGATTACTACAGACTGTTCTGTTTTTGACAGATTCTGTTTTTCGTGTGTTGTTTGCTTATTTTGATGAATCTATGGCTAGTAAAATAGTTTATAAACCATAGAGAAGTTTGAATACAGTAGGTATAACACCAATATAAATAAAGAATGAGTTCATTACAGTACCTTGAAGTGGTCTTTTGTTTTCTTTCGCTAACGGAGCTCACGAGATTTTCTACTTTGAGTTTTGTGTTGTGAAGTTTTCAAGTTTTGGATAAAGATTAGATGGGTTATGGAACAAGGAGTGGCAAGAGCCTAAGTTTGGGGATGACCATGGCACCCCAAGATAATCTAAGGATACCTAAAAGCCAAAGCTTGGGGATGCCCCAGAAGGCATCCCCTCTTTCGTCTACTTCTATCGGCAACTTTACTTGGAGCTATATTTTTATTGGCCACATGATATGTGTTTTGCTTGGAGCGTCTTGTATGATTTGAGTCTTTAACTTTTAGTTTACCACAATTATCCTTGCTGTACACACCTTTTTAGAGAGCCATACATGATTTGTAATTTTTTAGAATACTCTATGTGCTTCGCTTATATCTTTTGAGTTATATAGTTTTGCTCTAGTACTTCACTTATATCTTTTAGAGCACTGTGGGGGATTTGTTTTATAGAAACCATTGATCTCTCATGATTCACTTAGATTATTTTGAGAGTCTTAAATAGCATGGTAATTTTATTAAAATCCTAATATGCTAGGTATTCAAGATTAGTAAAATTTTCTTATGACTGTTTTGAATACTAAGACAAGTTCGATGCTTGATGATTGTTTTGACATATGGGGGTAATAATATCAAAGTCGTGCTAGTTGATTAGTCGTGAAATTGAGAAATGCTTGTGTTGAAATTTGCAAGTCCCGTAGCATGCACGTATGGTAAACGTTATGTAACAAATTTGAAACATGAGGTGTTATTTGATTGTCCTCCTTATGAGTGGCGGTCGGGGACGAGCGATGGTCTTTTCCTACCAATCTATCCCCCTAGGAGCATGCGCGTAGTGCCAAGGTTTTTGATGACTTGTACATTTTTGCAATAAGAATGTGAGTTCTTTATGACTAATGTTGAGTCCATGGATTATACGCACTCTCACCCTTCCATCCTTGCTAGCCTCTTCGGTGCCGTGCATTGCCCTTTCTCACATTGAGAGTTGGCGCAAACTTCGCCGGTACATCCAAACCCCTGTTGGGGAACACAGTAATTTCAAAAATTTCCTACGCACACGCAAGATCATGGTGATGCATAGCAACAAGAGGGGAGAGTGTTGTCCACATACCCTTGTAGACCGAAAGCGGAAGCGTTAGCACAATGCGGTTGATGTAGTCGTACGTCTTCACGATCCGACCAATCAAGTACCGAACGCATGGCACCTCCGAGTTCTGCACACGTTCAACTCAATGACGTCCCTCGAACTCCGATCCAGCCGAGTGTTGAGGGAGAGTTTCGTCAGCATGACAGCGTGGTGACTATGATGATGTTCTACCGACGCACGGCTTCGCCTAAGCACCGCTACGATATGATCGAGGTGGATTATGGTGGAGGGGGGCACCGCACATGGCTAAGAGATCAAGAGATAAATTGTTGTCTCTTTGGGGTGCCCCTGCCCCCGTATATGAAGGAGTGGAGGAGGGGAAGGGCCGGCCCTCTCTATGGCGCGCCCTAGGGGAGTCCTACTCCCACCGGGAGTAGGATTCCCCCTTTCCTTGTAGAACTAGGAGCCCTTCCAAGTAGTAGTAGGAGGGAAGGAAAGGGAAGGGAAAAGGAGAAGGAAGGAAGGGGGCGCCCCCCCTCCCTAGTCCAATTCGGACCAGCCCATAGGGAGGGGTGCGGCCACCCTTTGAGGCCTTTCTCTCCTTTCCCGTATGGCCCATTAAGGCCCAATACGAATTCCCGTAACTCCCCGGTACTCCCGAAAATACCCGAATCACTCGGAACCTTTCCGATGTCCGAATATAGTCGTCCAATATATCAATTTTTACGTCTCGACCATTTCGTTACTCCTCGTCATGTCCCCGATCTCATCCGGGACTCCGAAGTCCTTCGGTACATCAAAACACATAAACTCATAATATAATCGTCATCGAACTTTAAGCGTGCAGACCCTACGGGTTCGAGAACTATGTAGACATGACCGAGACACGTCTCCGGTCAATAACCATTAGCGGAACCTGGATGCTCATATTGGCTCCTACATATTCTACGAAGATCTTTATCGGTCAAACCGCATAACAACATACGTTGTTCCCTTCGTCATCGGTATGTTACTTGCCCAAGATTCGACCGTCGGTATCTCAATACCTAGTTCAAACTCGTTACCGGCAAGTCTCTTTACTCGTTTCGTAACACATCATCCTGCAACTTACTCATTAGTTGCAATGTTTGCAAGGCTTATAGTGATGTGCATTACCGAGTGGGCCCAGAGCTACCTCTCCGACAATCGGAGTGACAAATCCTAATCTCGAAATACGCCAACCCAACAAGTACCTTTGGAGACACCTGTAGAGCACCTTTATAATCACCCAGTTACGTTGTGATGTTTGGTAGCACACAAAGTGTTCCTCTAGTAAACGGGAGTTGCATAATCTCATAGTCATAGGAACATGTATAAGTCATGAAGAAAGCAATAGCAACAAACTAAAACGATCAAGTGCTAAGCTAACGGAATGGGTCAAGTCAATCACATCATTCTCCTAATGATGTGATCCCGTTAATCAAATGACAACTCATGTCTATGGTTAGGAAACATAACCATCGTTGATCAACGAGCTAGTCAAGTAGAGGAATACTAGTGACACTCTGTTTGTCTATGTATTCACACATGTATTATGTTTCATGTTAATACAATTCTAGCATGAATAATAAACATTTATCATGATATAAGGAAATAAATAATAACATTATTATTGCCTCTAGGGCATATTTCCTTCAGTCTCCCACTTGCACTAGAGTCAATAATCTAGTTCACATCGCCATGTGATTTAATACCAATAGTTCACATCACCATGTGATTAACACTCATAGTTCACATCGACATGTGACCAACACCCAAAGGGTTTACTAGAGTCAATAATCTAGTTCACAATGCTACGTGATTAACACCCAAAGAATACTGAGGTGTGATCATGTTTTTCTTGTGAGAGAAGTTTAGTCAACGGGTCTGCCACATTCAGATCTGTAAGTATTTTGCAAATTTCTATGTCAACAATGCTCTGCACAGAGCTACTCTAGCTAATTGCTCCCACTTTCAATATGTATCTAGATTGAGATTTAGAGTCATCTGGATCAGTGTCAAAATTTGCATCGATGTAACCCTTTACAACGAACCTTTTGTCACTTCCATAATCGAAAAACATATCCTTATTCCACTAAGGATAATTTTGACCAATGTCCAGTGATCTAATCCAAGATCACTATTGTACTCCCTTGCCAAACTCAGGGCAGGGTATACAATAGGTTTGGTACACAGCATGGCATATTTTATAGAACCTATGGCCAAGGCATAGGGAATGACTTTCATTCTCTTTCTATCTTCTGCCGTGGTCGGGCTTTGAGTCTTACTCAGTTTCACACCTTGTAATACAGGCAAGAACTCTTTCTTTGACTGTTCCATTTTGAACTACTTCAAAATCTTGTCAAGGTATGTACTCATTGAAAAACTTATCAAGCGTCTTGATCTATCTCTATAGATCTTGATGCTCAATATGTAAGCAGTTTCACCGAGGTCTTTCTTCGAAAAACTCCTTTCAAACACTCCTTTATGCTTTGTAGAATAATTCTACATTATCTCCGATCAACAATATGTCATTCACATATACTTATCAGAAATGTTGTAGTGCTCCCACTCACTTTCTTGTAAATACAGGCTTCACCGCAAGTCTGTATAAAACTATATGCTTTGATCAACTTATCAAAGCGTATATTCCAACTCCGAGATGCTTGCATTAGTCCATAGATGGATCGCTGGAGCTTGCATATTTTGTTAGTACCTTTAGGATTGACAGAACCTTCTGGTTGCATCATATACAACTCTTCTTTAATAATCCATTAAAGAATGCAGTTTTGTTTATCCATTTGCCAGATTTCATAAAATGCGCAATTGCTAACATGATTCGGACAGACTTAAGCATAGATACGAGTGAGAAACTCTCATCGTAGTCAACACCTTGAACTTGTCGAAAACCTTTTTGCGACAATCTAGCTTTGTAGATAGTAACACTACTATCAGCGTCCGTCTTCCTCTTGAAGATCCATTTAATCTCAATGGCTCGCCGATCATCGGGCAAGTCAATCAAAGTCCATACTTTGTTCTCATACATGGATCTCATCTCAGATTTCAAGGCCTCAAGCCGTTTCGTGGAATCTGGGCTCATCATCACTTCCTCATAGTTCGTAGGCTCGTCAGGGTCAAGTAACATGATGTAACACCCTGGATGTAACTTTCCCTATTTGTACTCCAACTCTTGCCATTTTCGGCGTTAAGTTATTTTATTTTCTCGGGTTCGGGTTTTTGTCTCCGTGTGTTGTTATCATTGTCATGCATCTCATATCATGTCATCATGTGCATTGCATTTGCATACGTGTTCATCTCATGCATTCGAGCATTTTCCCCGTTGTCCGTTTTGCATTCCGGCGCTTCGTTCTCCTCCGGTGGTCTTTTCTAGCTTTCTTTCGTGTTGAAAGCAATGTTTGCGGAAAGCTTCACAAAGCTCGGTTTGATAAGGCTTGAGAATAGGACTGTTGCAGTAAGCCTTTCTGCTCAATGCGTCAGCAATCACATTGGCCTTGCCTGGAGTATACTCGATACTCGGATTATACTCTTGAATCATTTCGACCCATCGAGTTTGCCTGAGGTTGAGATTAGGCTGAGTGAAAATGTACTTGAGACTCTTGTGATTAGTGAAAATGTCCACTTTTCTTCCCAATAAGAGATGTCTCCAAGTCAAAAGAGCATGCACAACTGCCGCCAACTCAAGATCATGAGTGGGGTAGTTCTTCTCATTAGGTTTCAACTGGCGAGAGGTATAAGCAACAACTTTCTTCTCTTGCATCAACATTGCGCCAAGACCTTGGAGAGAGGCATCACAAAAGACCTCGTACGGCTTGGATTCATCCGGCGGAGTCAGAACTGGAGCAGTGATCAATTTCTCTTTCAAAGTGTTGAAAGCAATGTCACACTCCGGAGACCAAACGTACTTGACGTGCTTGTGTAGAATATTAGAGAGAGGCTTCGCAATCTTAGAAAAGTTTTCAAGAATCTTCGACAGTAGCTTGCGGGACCGAGGAAGCTACGGAGTTGCTTCACGTTTTGAGGAGGTTCCCAATTCACAATTGCAGACACCTTCTCAGGATTCACCGCAATGCCCTTGGCAGAGATGATATGACCAAGATAAAGAACCTCATCGAGCCAAAATTCACACTTGGAGAACTTGGCGTAGAACTGATGTTCTCTGAGCTTATCGAGTACCAAACGCAAGTGCTTGGCATGATCTTCCTTGTTCTTCGAGAAAACCAGAATGTCGTCGAGATAGACCAAAACGAAGTCATTGGTGTAGGCATTGAAGATGAAGTTCATCATGCGAGAGAAAGTCAGAGGAGCGTTGACGAGGCCAAATGACATGACAGTGTATTCATATGACCCATAGCTTGTCCTGAAAGCGGTCTTGGGAATATCTTGCTCACGGATTCGAATCTGATGATAACCCATACGGAGATCAAGCTTGGAGAATACTTGGGCACCTTTGAGTTGTTCGAACAGCTCGTTGATGTTGGGAAGTGGGTATTTGTTCTTGATGGTCTTCTTGTTCAATGGACGGTAATCAACACAGAGTCGGTCTGTTCCATCCTTCTTCTTCACAAAAAGAACACCACAACCCCACGAAGAAGAACTAGGCCGGATGAGACCCATTTTCTCTTGAATATCGAGTTGCTTCTTCAGCTCCTTCAACTCTTCAGGTCCGAGCTTGTAAGGACGCTTGCACACAGGTTCCGTGTCGGGCTCAAGATCAATA
>NC_053027.1:55145684-55159317 GCF_003073215.2 Triticum urartu
GCCTAGATATTCTCATAACTATGCTCATTTCTGTCAATTGCTCAACAGTAATTTGTTCACCCACCGTAGAATACTTATGCTCTTGAGAGAAGCCACTAGTGAAACCTATGGCCCCCGGGTCTATTCTCATCATATCAATCTCCATTACTTTAATTTTGCTTTGCTATTTACTTTGCCTTTTACTTTTCATTTGCATATTTATACCAAAAATACCAAAAATATTATATCTATCAGATCTCACTCTCGTAAGTGACCGTGAAGGGATTGACAACCCCTAATCGCGTTGGTTGCGAGTAGCTATCGTTTTGTGCAGGTACGAGGGACTTGAGTGTGGCCTCCTACTGGATTGATACCTTGGTTCTCAAAAACTGAGGGAAATACTTACGCTACTCTGCTGCATCATCCTTTCCTCTTCGGGGAAATCCAACGCAAGCTCAAGAGGTAGCAGCGTTATACTAACAGCAAAAAAGTGGCAATAAGAGCATTGGATGCCCATTTGGACAGTGAGCGCACCAATACGATGTACTTCCACGGACGCATAGAGTGGTGCCGAGAGCAATAAATATCCAGGTAACATATGTGGATTACGTCCCATTTTTTCTCTTTAGCCACCTTTTTCCTATGTGAGGACAACAAACCGATCGACCTGGTCATTCTCTATTGCGTTCTCATGCCTTTCTACCCTTTTCACCCCTTTTCAACCAATAGACACGAGACTCGTTCCGTAGCTACTGATTTTCCCCTTTTCAACCTAGATGCGGGTTCGATGCCCAGTCTCTGGGACAATACTTTCTCCCTTCCTTTCCTTATTCAACCTAGATGTGGGTTCGATGCCGTCGTGTACTGGGCCGTGTGCCTCTTACTCCGTACTGCCGGAGCTTCCTCGACGATGGCCACGTGAACCGTACCGAAGCCGATTCACCCCCGCCGTTGTGCACAACGCCAGAGCGGGTCCAACTTCGGATCCGTCTAGGGCCCCGACGCTGCTTCCCCGTAGCCTTCGACCGTCGCGACATCTCTGCTTCCCTGCCGCCGGTAGCCACTTCAACCACGCCAGCCTCACCGCCTCGACAGCTGGAGCTGCCTACTTCACCGGGCCACAAGATAGGTCGTATCCTCATCTCAAATCACTTTATTTAGGCATCTGAGGGAGTCCTAGATTAGGGGGTCTCTGGACAGCCGGACTATCTCCACTGGCCGGACTATTAGGCTATGAAGATACAGGATTGAAGACTTCGTCTCATGTCCGGATGGGACTCTACTTGGCGTGGAAGGCAAGCTAGGAAATACGGATATGTATATCTCCTCCTTTGTAACCGACCTTGTGTAACCCTAACCTCTCCGGTGTCTATATAAACCGGAGGGTTTTAGTCCGTAGGACAACATACAATCATACCATAGGCTAGCTTCTAGGGTTTAGCCTCTCTAATCTTGTGGTAGATCTACTCTTGTACTACCCATATCATCAATATTAATCAAGAAGGACGTAGGGTTTTACCTCCATCAAGAGGGCCCAAACCTGGGTAAAACATTGTGTCCCCTGCCTCCTGTTACCATCCGGCCTAGACGCACAGTTCGGGACCCCCTACCCGAGATCCGCCGGTTTTGACACCGACATTGGTGCTTTCATTGAGAGTTCCTCTGTGCCGTCACCCAAAGGAAGGATGTCTCATCTTGTCTTTAAATACGGTACTACTGTTTGGGGAGCTTTGGCTGTCGGCCAGACTCTCCGGTTAGGCGGGTTCATCATGACCGCTCGTTTGGCCGCCGCGCCGACGATGAACTCTCAGGTCATCTAAAACAGCCTCCACGTCAAAACAGCACTCGCCGAACAGATGGATCCAATGGAGCTCTCCTCCTTAAACGAGCTCTTGGATCACATCGCCGCCTTGGGAGTCGCTACGGACTATGATCGGATTGGGCTTAAACCCGATCAAAGGGAGATTAACTCTCCACCGGTCACCCATCATATTGCAGTGGTGGAGGAACAATGCGGTGGCCTTTCCTCTATCCTGAGGACCAAATATGTCCGGATTCCCGAGCTCTCCGAGCCGGACGCCCGTTCGCGGGAGGACAACATCCAATCCGTGAACTTAGAGTCAGACAGCGGACCAGGATTAGCGGGTAACACCCCGGAACCAGAACTTCCAAAATTAGAAACTCCTTGTCCCCTGGATCCCAGATCGGGTAGGGGTTCGGATCTAATTCCACCCACCCACCCAAACACAAGCGATCTTTCCCATATCAGGCAAGAGCCCCACGAAACAGTACATCATTACTGGGCCAGATTCCTCCTTGCGATGAACAAGGTTAAAGACTGTCGCGAGGAAGACGCAATCTTATTTTTCTGCAATAATTGCATGGACAAGGGAATCCTTAACACCATAAATCGCCATGAGATAACACGCTTCGCTGACTTGGCGTCCATAGTACGAAAGTACTGTGCGATGGAGAGTGCCTGGAAAACTGAAAGAAGCTTTTGGGATAATCCGGCCTTGAACACAAACCTAGTCCGAAATAAAAGGGTGCATTATCACAATACACCTGAATCAACTACCAAAAAGCAAAAACCCTTTACAGGGCAAGGAACCGTGCTGGAGGGATGGCTCAACAGACCCTGCAAAATTCATAGCACGACGGATATAATACCAACCCACAGCCTTAGAGCATGTTGGATACTCCGGCAGGTAGCCAAAAGTGGTGAGGATCTTCTTATCCCACATACCACAGAGCACCATCCAGCGGATAACAATACGGTGTTAATAGTGTTCGAGACCTTTGCGTCAAATAATAGGCGCAAGCGAACACTCCGCAGCATGGCCGAAATCTGTCACGTAGCAGCCATAAATCCATGGAGTGACACAGCTATTACCTTCAATGCCAGTGATGAACCCAAATTCCGAACAGCCCGAGCACCAGCCGCACTGGTCCTTAGTCCAATCGTGGACGGTTTTCGACTCACCAAAGTACTCATGGACGGCGGCAGCGGACTAAACCTCATCTATGAGGAAACTCTTCAAAAGATGGAAATAGACTGGAACCGCCTTGAGCAAAGTAGTACAACCTTTAGAGGAATTATCCCCAGCTGGGAAGCATGCTGTGCTAGGAAAATCACACTAGATGTGGTAATCGGCACGCGGGACAATTACAGGTCCGAGGAAATTACATTCCAAGTGGCCCCGTTCAGCAGCGGCTATCACGCTCTTTTAGGACAGTAGGCGTTCACAATCTTCCAAGCTGTACCCCATTATGGGTACATGAAGCTTAAAATGCCCGGGCCCAACGGAATCATCACTCTCACCAGTGATCCGGACATAGCACTCCACGCCAAAAACAAAACAGCGGCATTGGCCCTCGAGGCATTATCCGAAGCCCTCTTGGCCGAGGAGTTAACCACGCTACGCTCCACAGTGGACATGGACGATGTGATACTCGACAAGAGATCCAAGTCCACCTCTTTTAAACCAGCGGATGAAATAGTCAAATTCCAAGTCCACCCAATGGACCCTACCAAAACAGCCTCCATCGGGGCACAGTTAAACCCCGCCGTGGACGCCACACTACGAGAGTTCCTGCGGGAGAACTGGGACATATTCTCCTGGCATCCCTCAGACATGCCAGGAATCCCACGCAGGCTGGCCGAGCATAGCCTCAATATCATACAGGGATTCAAGCCGGTCAAGCAAGCTCTTTGGCGTTTCTCCGAACCTAAAAGACAGGCCATGGGAGAAGAGCTAGCCAAGTTATTGGAAGCCAGATTCATCAGAGAAATAAAACATCCGGACTGGCTAGCAAACCTGGTTATGGTACCAAAAAAGGACAAATCCTGGCGCCTTTGCGTCGATTTCAAAGACCTCAATAAAGCTTGCCCAAAGGATCCCTTCCCCCTCCCATGCATCGATCAAATCATTGACGCTACCGCAGGACATGAGTCATTGTGTTTCCTCGACGCATACTCCGGTTACCACCAAATCAAGATGGCGGAGTCCGACCAAGCCGCAACGGTATTCATCACACCATACGGTCCCTTCTGTTTCAACTCAATGCCTTTTGGGCTCAAAAACACCGGCGCAACATATCAACACATGATTCAGACATGCCTGGAGAAACAAATTGGCAAAACAGTAGAGGCATACATAGACGATGTGGTCGTCAAAACCAAACACGTCGACTGTCTGATAGAAGACCTGAGGCTCACATTCGACAACCTAAGAACATATGACATCAAGCTCAATCCGAAAAAATGCATCTTCGGCGTCCCAGCCGGAAAGCTCCTGGGATTCATTGTCTCCAGTAGAGGTATTGAAGCTAATCCGGCCAAAATCCGAGCGTTGTCACAGTTGGCTACCCCAACAGACCTCAAACAAATCCAAAAGTTAACTGGATGCATGGCGGCTCTAAGCCACTTTATCTCCCGCTTAGGAGAAAAAGCTTTACCCCTTTATCGCCTCCTTCGGCACACCGAACACTTCGAGTGGACGGACGCGGCCACATCCGGATTGGAAGAAATAAAGGCCATCCTGGCAACCAACCCGATCCTGGCCACGCCAAACATCGGCGAACCAATGCTGTTGTACATTGCGACAACTCATCAAGTTGTAAGCGCGGTGCTCGTTGTCGAACGGGAAGCGGACGGACACAAATTCCCTCTTCAAAAGTCGGTATACTATGTACCCACTATCCTCACTCCATGCAAATCACGGTACCCGCATTACCAAAAGATAGCATATGCGGTATTCATGGCATCTCAGAAACTGCGACACTACTTTCAAGAGTGTTCGATTACAGTAGCCTCGGAAGTGCCACTTAATGATATTATCAACAACCACGATGCTACGGGCCGGATTGCCAAATGGGGCATTGAACTCCTCCCATTCGACATAACATATAAACCTCGCCGAGCCATTAAATCGCAAGTACTGGACGACTTCGTCACCGAATGGACAGAGGCCGAACTCCCTAAAGAGTACGGCGCATACTCCAATTGGATCATGCACTTCGATGGTTCTAAAATGCTGGCCGGTCTAGGGGATGGCGTCGTTCTGACGTCCCCAACCGGAGATACCGTTTGGTACATACTGCAAATACTGTATACAGACTCCAACAACGCAGCCGAATACGAAGCTTTGTTGCATGGTCTTCGGATGGCAGTCTCCATGGGCATTCAACGCCTGGAGGTGCGCGGGGACTCAAACCTCGCAATATCCCAAATAAATGGAGATTTTGACGCCAAGGATCCGAAAATGGCGGCCTATCGAAACACCGTCCTAAAAATGTCAGCTCGGTTCGAGGGACTCGAATTTCACCATGTGGCTCGGGAAAACAATCAGGCGGCGGACATCCTCGCCCGCATCGGCGCAAAACGCAACGCGGTCCCCCCAATATATTTTTGGAAAGGCTTTTCAAGCCATCCGTAGTATGGGAAGGGGACACCGGTAACAACAGTCCGGACCCGGCCAAAACACCCAATACCGAACTCTCTGACACAATCGGAGGCTCCGCCACCGAAATAACACCTTCAGTCCACGAAATAATGACCATTATTGCCCCGTGGATAGAACCATTCCTGGCCTACCTAACCAGACAGGAACTTCCGGAGGACCAAAATGAGGCACGCTCCATAGTGCGGCGATCCAAGGCCTACAGGGTCCATGAGGGAGAATTGTACAAGAAAAGCACTACTGGAGTCCTTCAAAGGTGCATCTCCGAAGAGGAAGGGCGGAATCTTTTAGCAGAAATTCACGCCGGACTCGGCGGTGTAAGTGCATCTAGTGCCACGCCTAGTTGGTTTTGGAGTATTGACGACAAACCTAGTTGAGGGACTAATGTGTTTGTGAGAATTGCAGGATAACACAGGTAGAAGTCCCTCATTGATTTGGTTTTCCTACCAGAGATGACCCCTAAAAATGTATGAAGACATTGAAGTCAAAGGTGGTATGTGAAGACATTCACATTGAAGACTATGACAAGAGAAGACATCGCGTGAAGACCATGGAGCGCGAAGACTTAGCAGTTTCGTCATTCTATGTTTTTCTTTGTTGAGTCATAGGAACCAACGCACTGTTAAGTGGGGTCCAAGTGAACCAGTCAGAATGACTGAAGTGATGCTTAACCAAAATCCTATGCTTCGAGTGAAGAATTTGAGAGCAAATCTTGTCCAGAGTTGGATAAGTCAGCTTTGCTTGAAGCCCAAGTAAAGTTGCCGTGTGAGTTTGAAATCTGACCATTGGAACACGTGTCAGTTCCTTAGTGACCCAGCCCCCCCTACAACCATAAACCGTTGGCTGCTTAGAGTTAGTGCATGGCTTTTGTCGTTTGAGAGCAACCCACCTCGAAGCCTTTGAGAGAGAATTCCTTGCGAGGATAAAGCCCTAAACACCCAAATCCAAAGAGTGTTAGGCATCACTTATCCTGTCTGTGTGATCTGAAGATTATTACACTTGAGGACTGTGAATCCTCCAGCCGGTTAGGCGTCGCGTTCTGAGCATCCAAGAGTCATTATGGATCGCCGGTGAACGAAGTCTGTGAAGGTTTGGAAGTCTACCTTGAAGACTTACCAGAGTGATTGGGCGAGGACTGGGTGTCCTTAGCTCAAGGGGAATAAGGTGAAGACGAGGTCTTCTGAGTTGAATCTCAGCCTCCCTAACCAGACGTACAGTTGTCATAGCAACTGGAACTGGTCCAACAAATCATTGTCTTCAACAAGTCACTGGTTTCATCATTCCCTTCCCTTTACTTACTGTTGGTCCTTGTGAAGTCATTGTATGATTGCCTTATCTTTTGTCTTCATTGAGTGACTGCTTGTTCTAATTGGCTTCACAATATCTTCCTACCTGATCTTTACTGCCTAGCTGCTATTAGTCATTGTGCTTTCACTCCATTGAATACTTGACTATGGTTTGCCTAGTGTAGTCTACCTTCCACTGCATGGTAATAGGTTTATTTCTATCGTTTATTTTCGAAACTTCCATGTTTTGAAGACTTTCATAAAAATCGCCTATTCACCCCCTCTCTAGTCGATCACTAGCACTTTCAATTGGTATCAGAGCAAGGTACTCCCTTGTTCTGTGTGATTTGGTTTAACCACCTGGAGTTTTAGCTATGTCGACTGCAGGGATAATCAAAGTCTCCGCTGCATGCCCTGTCTTCGATGGAACTGAATATCCCTACTGGAAGAATAAGATGCGCATGCATCTTGAAGCCATTGATGTCGACCTATGGTATGTCGTCAAGAATGGCGTTCCCAAGGCTGGTGAAGGTGTCACCGCTGCTGATGTCAAGAAGTTCGTTCAACTGGACTCCACTGCCAAGAACATCATATGTGGTCATCTGACCAAAGGACAGTATGGCCGCGTGAGTGCTTTGGAAACATATAAGCTTGTCTGGTACTGGCTCTCCAAGGTCAACGAAGGTGTCTCAACCCAGAGAGATCAGAGAATCAATGTCCTTCGCAACCTCTTCAACCGCTTCAAGAGAAATGACAATGAGAATGTCCAGCTCACGTTTGATCGACTCACTGACATCACAAATGAGCTTAAAGCCCTCGGCGCCACTGAGATCACCAAGCATGAAGTCGTCAAGACACTCCTGAGATCACTTGACAGCTCGTTTGACACCCTAGCCCTGATGATTCAAGAACTTCCTGACTTCAAGACACTCGATCCATATGACATAATTGAGAGGCTCAACACACACGAGTTTCAGCTTTCTGAGAAAAGAGACATCTACGGTCCCAACTATGGGCGAACTCGTGCCTTGAAGGCAAAAGCTGTCTACTCATCTGAAGAAGAATCTGATAGCAGTTCTGATGATCCTGAAGACATTGGAAAGGAGCTTGCTATGCTTGTGAAGAAGTTCCAAAAATTCACCAAGAAAAAAGGCTTCAGAAAGTCCTCACGATCAAGCTCAAGGAATGATGAAGCTTCTGGTCATGACTACAAGAAGAGAACATGCCACAAGTGCAAGAAACCTGGCCACTACATCTCTGAGTGTCCGCAGTGGGACAATGAGAACAAAAAAAAAAAAAGAGCAAGGAGTATGATTCTGACGACAAGAAGAAGAAGAAATACTCAAAGTCTTCTTACAAGTCCTCCTCAAAGTCTTCATCACACAAGAAGAGCTCATGTGGCAAGGCACGTGCGTTTGTTGGCAAGGAAATGGACTCAGAGGAGGAGTCCGCTTTTGAGGAGGCGGAGGTGGAGTCTGAGGAGGAGTCTGATTCTGGCGTTGCGAGTCTGGCTACAACATACGTTGCCAAGTCCATCTTCAACACTGAAGACAATGACTCCGTCACTGACACCGATGCAAATGACAAGGACTACTCCGCTCCTACCTACTGCTTCATGGCACGCGGTGCCATGGTAAACACACACACTACTCACTATCAAACTTCCAGTGAAGATGACTCTAATTGTGGTTCCAAACCCAGCTACAAAACACTTGCTAAAATTGCAACTGAACAACAGAAAGCTATGGAACATATTCAAAATCTTTTAGACAAAGGCGATGACCTGTTAGACGCTGAAATGACTCGATCTCAGTCCTTAATTGAAGACATAAAAAATCTTCACGTTAAGTATGAGGAACTTGAAAGTCGTCATGAAACGCTCTCAACAACTCATGAAAAGCTTTCCTATGATTATCTTCAAAGAAAGCAAGATCTTGAGAAATTGAGAGCGGCTCATGAAGATCTTCAAAAGGAAAACGAGTCACTTCGCGCCAAACAGATCAGTACCACTCAGGAAGGATTTGAACCACCATGTCTTAAATGTATTGAGCGTGACAACGCTACTTCTGTTGCTGGTTGTTCTACTGCTGCTACCATTGCAATATCTTCAACTGCTGATGTGCCAACTAACCCCTCTGTTGAGGATGCCACTGCTATTGCTGATGAGAATGCTAGGTTGAAGACATTGCTTGAAACAGGGATGTTCAAAAGTCTCAAAGGGCATCAGACACTATGTGATGTCCTCAAAAGGCAGATCCTGAACCGAAACCCTAGGAAAGAGGGTGTTGGGTTCGAAAGGAAAATGAATGCTGATGGCTCTTACTAGAAACCTGAGCAGTACCCCAAAACCACATGGGTTGCCGCAAAGGGACCTTCAGTGGATCCATCCACCCTATCTGGCTTCACTTGTGCTAATCCCATTGTTATTGATGAATCCTTTGATGCAAACTATAAATTGTTTAAGAATCAGAAGGGTGAAGTGTTTGCCAGGTATAATGGTACTAACTACAGGAATGGACCGCCTATGAAGAAGGTCTCGGTGCCGAAAAGGTGTTTGGAGAATCGTCCTGTGAATATCGTCATGACACCGCATGTGAAGAAGACAAACCCCAGACCACAGGCTTCATACGGTCCAAAGGCTTCATATAGATAGAGGACTCACCTGAGTCACACTAACGCAAATGTTTTGCAGGGAATCCATACTCAGGCCTATGAATATGAGCGCATTTCATCAAACCGCCATGTTCATAAGACCAAGAACTATTCTTCTTATTCTTATGAGTACTATTGTCCACCTGCAAGATTTTTTGCTAGGGCTCCAAAGCCAAAGTTCTCAGATGCTGCACTTAGACTCATTGCTTCAAAGCCACCCTTGAAGATGTGGGTGGCTAAGAAAGCATAACTCTCTTTTGCAGGGAAAGGTCTCCAGCCGAAAACCAAAATCATCTGAAGCTATTGCTGGGGACCTTAAACATATTGTAGGGCGCAAGATCAAATTCCCAAATGGTCTTATTATGTATTTTGTTCCTGAGTCACTTGCTACTTGCCCTATCAGTCCTAATCTCGATCTAAGCTTTCATAATCCACTTGCTCGTCAAATGTTTTTGCTTCACAATTCTCTTCGTGAAGCCTATCCCCCTAACTGCACTATAGGGTACGACACCAACTGCTTCAGAATGGATTATTGATAGTGGGTGTACCAATCACATGACTGGCAAGCGAAGCCTTCTTATGGACTCAACCTTACGTCCATCTGACAAAAGTCACATCACATTTGCTGACACTGGTAAAAGTAAGGTATTGGGTCTAGGTAGAGTTGCAATCTCAAAGGATCAACACATAGATAAAGTCATGCTTGTTGAATCCCTTGGTTTCAACTTAATGTCTGTCTCAATGCTTTGCGATTTAAACATGATTGTGATGTTTGGAAAATATCGTTGCCTTGTTCTAATGGAATCTGACAAGTCTCTAGTGTTTGAAGGCTATCGGAAAGATGATTTGTACGTGGTAGATTTCTCAGCAGGGCCACAGCTTGCTGTATGTCTTCTAGCAAAAGCTTCAGAATGCTGGCTCTGGCATCGGAGGCTAGGGAATGCTAGCATGAGGAACTTGCACACTCTTGCAAGAAAGAAGCATGTCATAGGCATCAAGGGCGTCAAGTTCAAGAAGGATCACTTATGCGGTGCCTGTGAATCAGGAAATATGACGAGGGCCAAGCATCCCTCGAAGACAATCATGACAACGACTCAACCCTTCGAACTGCTCCACATGGACCTTTTCGGTCCCACTCATTACTCAACTCTTACTACTACTGCTTGTCTCTATGGCTTTGTCATTGTTGATGATTATTCAAGATATAGTTGGGTGCATATAATCCTCTACAAGATTGAAGTGCAGGATGTCTTCAGACGCTTCGCCAATTGAGCCATGAACAACTATGGTGTCAAGATAAAGCACATCAGAAGTGACAATGACACTGAATTCAAGAACATTGGGCTAGATACATATCTTGATACTTTGGGCATCACACATGAATTCTCAGCTCCGTACACGCCACAGCAGAATGGCGTCGTTGAACGCAAGAACAGAACACTTATTGAGATGGCTCGGATGATGCTTGATGAATACAAGTCTCCAAGAAAATTCTGGCCTGAAGCCATTGATACTGCATGCCACATCATCAATCGTGTTTATCTTCACAAGCTTCTGAACAAGACATTTTATGAGCTCCTTATTGGCAAGAAGCCAAATGTCAGTTACTTCAGAGTATTTGGTGCCAGGTGCTGGATCAAGGATACACATCACACTTCAAAATTTGCACCAAAAGCACATGAAGGTTTTATGCTTGGATATGGAAAGGATTCGCACTCCTACAGAGTCTTCAACCTCTTTCACTACAAAGTGGTTGAAACTGTGGATGTGCGGTTCGATGAGACTAACGGCTCGCAAAGAGAGCACCTGCCAAATGTGCTAGATGAAGTTCCATCCAGTGAATCAATCGAACTTATGGGAACTGGAGAAATCATACCATCTGAAGCTCAGCCTGAAGAGGAACTTATCATCTCTGCACCTGATCAACCTGAAGACAATGCTCAGCCTGAAGACAATCCTTCTAACGATGAAAATGATCAGCAAGAGCAAAATCTTCGTCCTGTACATCCTCGTGTTGCAAATGAAGTGCAGATTGAGAGAATAATTGATAGCATCAAAGCACCAGGTCCACTCACTCGTTCAAGGGCAACACAGCTAGCAAATTTCTGTGGGCACTTCGCATTTGTCTCAATATCTGAACCCAAGAAAGTTGTTGAAGCCTTCATGGAACCTGAATGGATTCAAGCTATGCAAGAAGAGCTTCAATAGTTTGAGCTGAATAATGTATGGGAACTGGTTAAGCGTCCTGATCCTCGCAAGCACAATATAATAGGCACCAAATGGATATACCATAACAAGCAAGATGAGCATGGTCAAGTTGTCAGAAACAAGGCTCGTCTCTTTGCTCAAGGATACACTCAAGTTGAAGGGATTGACTTCGATGAGATATTTGCTCATGTGGCTAGACTTGAAGCCATACGCATACTGCTGGCCTATGCAAATCATCATAACATTCTTCTGCATCAAATGGATGTGAAAAGTGCTTTTCTCAATGGCAAGATTGACGAAGAAGTGTATGTTGCACAACTGCCTTGCTTTGAAGATCCAAAACATCTTGATATGGTGTACAAGCTCAACAAGGCACTGTATGGCCTCAAACAAGCCCCTAAGGCTTGGTATGACACACTCAAAGACTTCCTGAAGAGCAAAGGCTTCAAACCTGGTTCCCTCGACCCCACTCTCTTCACGAAGACATATGATGGTGAACTATTTGTGTGCCAAATATATGTGGATGACATTATCTTCGGCTGCACCAATCAGAAATACACTGATGAGTTTGGATATATGATGCAAGAGCAATATCAGATGTCCATGATGGGTGAGCTGAAGTTCTTCCTTGGTCTTCAAATACGTCAGCAACGCAACGTCATCTTTATATCTCAAGAGAAATACCTCAAAGATTGCATGAAGAAATTTGGGATGCAAGATTGCAAAGGCTTCACGACGCCAATGCCAGCCAAACATCATCTGGGTCCCGACGACAATGGTAAAGAGTTCGATCAAAAGGTATATCGCTCCATGAATGGTTCCTTGCTTTATTTATGTGCATCTAGGCCAGATATCATGCTTAGTGTTTGCATGTGTGCCCAGTTCCAAGCGGCACCAAAGGAATCGCATCACTTAGCTGTGAAGGGAATTCTTAGATATTTGGCTCGCACCCCAACACTAGGATTATGGTATCCAAAGGGCTCAGAGTTTGATCTAGTTGGATTCTCGGATGCTGATTATGCTGGTGACAAGGTGGATCGCAAGTCTACATCAGGCACATGTCATTTTCTGGGACGATCACTTGTATGTTGGTCTTCAAAGAAGCAGAACTGTGTATCTCTCTCCACTGCTGAATCTGAATACATTGCTGCTGGATCTTGCTGCGCTCAGCTTCTATGGATGAAGCAAACACTCAAAGACTATGGCATTCACCTGAAGCAAGTGCCACTCTACTACGACAATGAAAGTGCCATCAAGATTGCCAATAACCCAGTTCATCACTCGAAGACAAAGCACATTGAAATTCGTCATCACTTTCTCAAAGATCATGTTGTGAAGGAATATATTGATATCATACACGTCAAGACTGAAGAGCAATTGGCAGATATCTTCACCAAGCCCTTGGATGAGAAGAGGTTTTGCAAGTTACGGTGTGAGCTAAATATCTTGGAATCCTCAAATGTCCTGTGATCAGGCACACATCCTAACACTTATGCATGTTGATGACTTAGTTGTGCAACACACGAAGTAAAGTATATCTTCAATCAATGAAGACTTGCATTCTGAGTGTGAATACATTAACGTTGATTTTGACTTTGGAGCGCCATGATAATTGTGTGCCGTGTCTAGGTCTAATATTCCTATACGGTGGGTAACGCCACCACCAAATTCTTCTATTTGAAGTGTTTTACCCATGACGTTACATTTGCTATGTCTTCACATTTGGTTTGTCTTCAATTTCAACTTGTCTTCATGATTATCTTCACTATGTTGATTTGATTGTCTTTCTTACATATATATATATATACTAGTGTTCTGTCCTCTACAACATTCACTTATAGCTATGTCTTCTTGTTGAATCTTTTGAACTAAGTGAATGTGATCGACCCTAATATCTCTATGCTTTCTATCTCAAACCTTATCTGTCCAAATCATATGCATTCTATTGAAACTGTCGAATGCTTCTCTCGTCCTTGTCAGCAGAAGATACAGAGACAAACATTAAGTCCTTCAATGCATTCCTTCACCTGAACCAGAAGTGGACGA
>NC_053027.1:55160317-55171707 GCF_003073215.2 Triticum urartu
TGTCCCGAAGGACTATTCCAGGCAGGGGAGAGGCTCATGAGGCGCTAGAAGGCGAAATCCCCGTCGCCGGACACCAAGGAGAACCAATCCCCATGGAAACTGGTGGGGAGGGCCATACTCAGTTTGACCCTGAGCCGGACTCAATTCCAGAGGCGAGGCTGCTCCGGAGTCCGGCACGCGACCTCCTTCGGAAGAAGGGGGATGCCTGTTCCCCCGGTGACCCCTGTCCAACCAGGGGCACCAGATAATCTGCTGGAAGCACTGCGAGGCGCTTCCATTGTTGATGAGCACCATGTCCTTATGGGCATGGTGATTGAAAGGGTTCAGTCTGCCAAGAGCGGACTAACCGAAGCCTGCAGCAGCCTGTTAACAGGTTTTGAGGTAAGCATCGCAAAAAAGGAGAAAATCCCAATATAGACAGTAGCCCATGAGACACTGTCCGGTGTTCGAGAAGAAAAAACCGGACAGATGATCAATCTCCTATTGCCGGAAACTAACTAAATTTGTCTGAAATGTATGTGCATGCGTCGCTGTTGGCCGCGGCCTCGCATACTGTCGAAGTCTCTGGACTGAAGCAGAAACTGGCGGAGGCCAAGGAGGAGCTGGGCCAGGTGAAGAGGTAGCTCCAGGAAAAACAAGGTAAGTAATAAACTGTTATGGATTGGAAAAAGGGAAAATGATATGCAATGACCGAAATACCATGATGTGAATAGAGGCGACGACCAAGGTCGAGGCCCTGAAAGCGGCCCTGGTCGAAGCCGAGGGGAAGGCTGTCAAGGAGCAGGCCGCCAGTAAGAGACTCAAGGCCTGAGTCAACAAAGTCCAACATGATCTCTAGGACGCGGTGAGGAAGTGCGAGACTTTGGAGCACAATGCATCGGCTCAAGAGGCCAAACTTGCCAAGGCTCGTAAGAGTGCGGAGGCGGCCCGGATTGAAGCCCAGGACGCCCTCCATGAGATCAAGGAGGCCAGGAAGATCGCGGCGAGTAAGGCATTCAATATGCAAAGCAGGAGTGTGAAGAGGAAATTTCTTTTACTAACCTGGATTCAGAGTTCTCTAGGGGCCTTTGCTAATCTGCCACGCAGTGTGACCGACGCTGCAGAGTTCTTCCGAGCAAAAGAAGGGAGCTATGTGGAGAAGCTATTCTGGTCGCAATATTGTGCACCAGAACATCCGGTGCCCTTCAGCGATCAGTTGAAATAGCTGGTCGAGCTGCATAGGGTGGCCGAACTGGCCATGAAGGATATGATAATTCGGCTGTGGCCAGCCGAAGCTATTCACAGCAGCTACTTCGGCCTCATGAAGAAGCTGGTGGATGCCTGTCCTTGGCTGGATGTCATCAAGCGGTCCGTCTACATCGAGGGCGCGCGTATGGCCTTCTCTCATTGCAAGGTCTATTGGGCGAAGCTGGACGCTATCAAGTTAGCGACCGGGGGCCGCCAGAGGGCAAGGAGCACCACACACCTGAGTGATACTTCGACGATGTTTTGGAGGGGTCCCGCATTGTTGCGGATCATTGTGCGAAGGACACCATCTTTGAATAAATGTACTCAAGCTCCCTCTGCCTTGTATAAAACAAATTGTTTATGCAATATAATGCTTTGTTATGTTTTTTAATTTTTACTTCCTGTGCGGCCATGTTGTATGAAATCTGAGGGTTAACCAGTCGTTGGCTTCTGCCCACGTAGGTAGTACGGGGGTGTTCGGGGTGGAATCTAAACAATCTTGATTCAAGTAGATGGTCCTTGAAGGAGTTTTTTAGCGCAACGAACCAGGCAACCAGACTATGCGGCTGTAACGCCCTCACTTAGCCATAGGAGTGTGACAATCACATATTGGCGCAGCCCTATATCCAACTAGAGTGGCCGATAGAGAGGGCGCTGATTAGGGGTGAGGACATCCTGATATCCAGGAAAGTAGCCAATCCTTCGGCGTAATCGAGAACTAAGTATGGTCACAGTCGCGAGAATTGAATTCGTGGGATTATTGCACGAGCGCCTTGAGTCGATCGCACGATGGCGAGGCTCCGAACTAAGGTCTACGATCCTCAGGGTCGCCCGGGCTCTCTGCCGCATCATGCACAGTCAGGTTTGACTTCTCCTACTGGAGTCTCTTTGATCAACAAGGCACAACCGCAGTAGTTCCCTCTCTGGGATTAGGCATCAAACAAAGCTGAGTCCAAGGGTGAGCGGTGAAGCGCCTCAGCGCGGCCAGGTCAATCATCGTTGCAGCAACCGTGACGATATCACGAAGCGTGGTAACCTAAGTACGGAGACGGAGGCACAAGGGCATCTTAAATTGAGGATATGTAGGGGTTCAAAGCGGGATGTTAAACAGGGGGCCGTGGTGGCGTTGGCGAGACTGGTACGGTTAGCTTGATGCGCCCTACGACAGCTATTAGGCTCATAATAGGAGGGGAGTAACCGATGTAGCATATCGTATGTGTGGTAGATTCGCCAGTGTGGTCACGACAGCAGATGGTACGAGGTGATTGGGCGGCAAGTACCCTTCGACACGTTCAAGTCAAAACGTTCTGGGCAGGGGCCCACTTGTCATTGGCCACGGGGGCCTTAGCGGATCGGGCGCGAGGCGCATCTGGGCGGGCGTAACCGCCCGAACGAGGGGACGCGGGTGCGGGCGGCCACCGCGGTGAGGCCACCGCGGCTGGCGGGGCAAGGGGCCGGAGCGGGGCGAACCGGGCGGGCCGCGAGGCCGCAACGTGCGACGCGGGCAGCGGGAATGGTGGGCACGCGACGGCAGCGGCGAGGCCGCGAGTGGGCGAGGCGCTGGGGGGTGCGAAGGTGCGGGCGGCTGCGAGGAGCCGCGGCCAGGGAGGTTGCGCGGGGGTACAGGGGACCGCAAGAGCAGTGCCGTGAGCACTTGTGCAGCGCGATGAGCACGGGGACAGAGAGGGGGGAGGCGTGCTCACATGGGGAGCAGGGTCTGGCAACGGGGCGCGGGGAGCGACTCGGGGAGGAGGACGAGGAGGTCCGGCGAGGACGACGAGGCGATGTGGTCGGAGGGGATGGATCGAGGGCGACGGCTCCGGAGCTCTCCGGCTTGACCTGGTTCACGCCGACGACGGGGACGAGGTGGGGTGGCGCCTGGCCTCGAGAGGGTGGCGGGGCTTGTTGGCGCCCGGCGAGGAGATCCCGCGAGGGAGAGGAAGGCGACGGTGGCCGCTGCATCGTGGGCGTCGATGTCGATGGGCGACGAGCGGCGCTGCGATGGGCGCAGGGTGAGGCGAGGCGAGGGGCGGGAGGGGTCGGCGGGGGGGGGTCGAGGCGGAGGGCGACGGTGGCAGCTCCGGCGTAGTGGCCGCGGGGATCGGCGGCGGCGTCAACGGGATCCCGATCCAGATCGGATCGGGAGGGAGTGGACCGAGCGGGGGGGGAGTGGGAGGGGGTTAGGGTTCGGTGGATGGACCGGGGTTAAGTGGCGGGGGTGTGGGCCGGCCTGGTTGGCCCGATGGCTAGCTGGGCCAAGGCCCAGCGAGGGAGGGGGTTTCCCCCCCTTTTTTTTGGTTTTGTTTCCTGTTTTCCTTTTTTATTTTCTCTTCTATTTTAAATCATTTTAAATCATTTATGCATTTTATAAAAATGTGTTTGCTTTAGTATAATTACCCTGGCATTTAACTGCACACTCCGAACATTTTAGTTTAATATTTTGAAACTTTTGCCGTTTGACATTAATTTGAATTTGAATTTGATCGCGGTTTTGAATTAACCCGAGATTAGTAACAGTAATCGGGATTGACATGGCATGATTAGCGTGGAATTACTGTAGCTTGATTACCCGGGCGTTACAAAACTCCTCCACTACAAGAAATCTCGTCCCGAGATTTAGGAGGTAGAAAGAAACAGTGCGGGGTATTCATCGCGCAGGCGGTCCTCGCATTCCCAAGTGGCTTCGTCTTCAGAGTGATTCGACCACTGGACTTTGAGGAATTTGATCGCCTTCTGACGTGTGCGGCGTTCAGCTTGGTCAAGAATGCGGACCGGATGCTCTTTATAAGAGAGGTCCTGTTGCAATTCGAGCACTTCATGATCCACCGCTCGGATTGGATCCTTGAAGCAACGGCGGAGTTGTGACACATGGAACACATCGTGAACCTGAGAAAGGTTCGGCGGAAGCTCCAGTTGATATGCCTTTACCACGCCTTTCGAGAATAGTGAAAGGACCAATATAGCGGGGAGCTAGCTTTCCCTTGATCCCGAAGCGGTGAGCACCCTTCATTGGTGTAACTCGAAGATAAGCCTTTTCGCCAGGTTGATAGACCATGTCTTGGTGATGACGGTCATACTGACTTTTCTGACGTGACTGAGCAGTCTTGAGATTCTCGCGAATAATGCGAACTTGTTCTTCGGCCTGTTGGATAATATCCGGACCAGAAGAGTGGACTCTCCCCAGTTTCTGACCAGTTCAGAGGGGTTCGACACTTTCGTCCATATAGCACTTCGAAGGGGGACATCTTCAGACTAGCTTGATAGCTATTATTATAAGAGAACTCGGCATATGGAAGAGATTCCTCCTCTTGCCGAATGAGAGTTACACAAGCTCGAAGCATGTCTTCGAGAACTTGGTTGACACAACTTGTCCCTTGCTGACTGACGGATGAAACGCAGTACTGAACGACAGAGGTGAGACTATCCCATAGCTTCTTGGAACTGCGCCGAATCCTTGAAGTGAATAAGCTGCGCAACGGTCCTGAGCTGAGATTTGGGATACCGTAGAAGTGAAACGTATTCTGCCACGTAAGAGACTAGCAGCTGACTAGGCAGTGACTTGTCTCTTTGACCAGAAAATGGCAACTTTGGAAAGACGCGTCAATGACGACAAGAAATAGCATCATTACCTTTCTGCGATTTGGGAAATCAGTGACGAAGTCCATTTCAACATGGTCCCATTTCCATTCAGGAATAGAGATAGGTTGCAGAGTTCCAGCAGGCCTTTGATGCTCTGCTTTGATTCGGCGACAAACGTCACACTCAGCAACATAACGAGCAATGTCCTGCTTCATATTAGACCACCAGAATCTTTGACGAATATCCTGGTACATCTTTGTACTACCAGGATGGATGGACAGAGGCGTATCATGGGCTTCTTGCATAACCCTTTTAGTCTTATCCAGGTTTTTCTTCGAACATGGTACCACTAGGCGGCCTTTGAAATACAAGGCGCCATCGTCGGCGATCGTGAAGAATGAGGGCTTTCCCTTTTGAGGTCGCGCTTAATCTTGAGGACTTCATCGTCACATTTCTGTATCCATTTGATGGTGTCCACAAGATCTGGTTTCGCAACCAGGGTATTGAGAGAACCCTTGGAAACAACATGGAGGTTCTGTTTGGGGAAACCTTCGGGAGGGGGAGCGAGTGATCCCGGGGGAACAATATGGAGGTTCAGCCTTCTAAATTCTTCGTAAGCGAGGGCTGAACTTTGTGACCTGGAGGTGGTTGCAGTAAGACTTGCGGCTCAAGGCATCAGCCATTACATTAGCCTTGCCGGGGGTATAGGATATACCCACGTCAAAGTCTGCAACAGTCTCCATCCATCTTTGCTGTACGGAGGTTCAGTCTGGCTGAGTAAACAGATACTTCAGACTTTGATGGTCGGTGAAGATCTCGCAACGATTACCGAGAAGGTAATGTCGCCACTGCTTCAGTGCATGAATGACAGCAGCAAGCTCGAGGTGTGAACCGGGTAGTTTTCTTCGTGAGGGCGCAGTTGACGAGAGGCATAAGCAATCACTCTGCGCTCTTGCATTAGGACACAGCCTAATCCTTGACGGGAAGCGTCGCAGTAAATGACGAAGTCCTTCTTAGTATCAGGTGGAGCAAGTACGGGGGCAGAAGTCAACTTGTCTTTGAGCGCCTGGAAACTTTCCTGACACTTGTCTGTCCAGTCGAACTTGACACCCTTATGCAACAAATTAGTCAGAGGCCTGGCAATCTTGGAGAAGTTCTCGACGAATCGACGGCAATAGCTGGCGAGACCGAGAAAACTTCGGACTTGCTTCACATTCTTCGGAGGAGTCCAATCGAGTATAGCCTGAACTCGTTCAGGGTTGACGGCAATACCATCCTTGGAGATGACATGCCCAAGATAGGTTACTTCGGGGAGCCAGAATTCACACTTGGAATACTTAGCATACAGTTGATGTTCTCGAAGCTTCTCTAGCACAAGACGCAGATGTCCAGCATGTTCTTCCTCGTTCTTGGAAAATACAAGGATATCGTCCAGATAAACCACGACGAACTTGTCGAGGTAATCCATGAATATATAATCAGTTGCTGGTTCGTAGGGATGCGTGGCGGATAAACGGGCTGCGTATTCAAATTCGTGCCTCGTCGTTCTGAGCAACTTTCATGTTGAAAATATTTTAATCCGAGTTACGGATTAAAAGATATGATTTTCTAAAGATTTTATTAATTTCTGAATTTAATTAATTATTTAATTAATTCGAAAATGATTTATGACATCAGCATGATGTCATGCTGACGTCAGCAGTCAACAGGGTTGACTTGGTCAACCTGACAGTGTTGAGTCATGTCATGCTGAATGAGTCAACAGACTACCTGACATGTGGGTCCAGGGGGGACCCACCTGTCATCCTCTAATTAGGTTAATTAGGGTTTAGGTTAATCTAATTACAGTTTAATTAAACTTAACTAGTTAATTAAATTAATTAAACCGGATTAATTAACTTAATTAATTTCTTAATTAATTAATTAATTAATAATTAATTTTATTAAATCATTTTTATTTTTATTAATTATATTTATTTTATTTTTTATTTTTATTTTTAATTCCCTTTTTTAATAAAAAACGTCACTGTGTCTAGGGCCAGAGGCCCTTAACGGGGGGGGGGCGGCTAGCCACTGCATTCGGGCGCCCGACTTGATCATGGGATGGAAAGCCATTCAATATGGGATCGCCGAAATGCGGCGGAAGCGCCAGGATATTTAATTCTGAACACGCACGCTGTGTGGGTTCTTAGGGACGGTAGTCTTGGACAATCGGTTCTGTAATCCTTGCTTCTTAACAAGAGAGAAAAGGTGCCTCCTTCGGGAGAACTTGGGCGGAATGGAACGCATCTGTGTTGCAGCGAGAGATGTCGTTGTCAGCGCTCTTCCCTGCACCTTAAGCCGATGAGTTCACAGATGCGGCGGAGGTGGCTAATGACGGGGTTGCTGGTTAGGGGCGGCCTATACTCCAGCGCGGGTTGGTGTAGGCGGCCGACCGGGTTTAGGGATGATGGCGCGGAACTCGGGAGCACAGATCTGAGCGGGCGCCGGGGGAAAGATAGGGCGCCGTAGGACGCCAGGTGTGCCTGGCTGGGCCCAAGACCGTTTGGGGAATTTGCACGCAGGCGCGAACCCGCATGAGGGGATATGACGTGCTGATTCAAACTGAGCCTGTTCCGGGACGGAATGGTGGGTCACCGGAGTGGGTGGCCAGAGCCGTGCGATGCACAGGTCAGCCCGCATTCCAAGGGCAACGATGGCCAAAGTCCGTGGCCTCCGGGGCGTTCTGAAACTCGAAGCAGAGTTGGGGGCGCTTGGGCGTACTAGGGGCTATTATTTTCGTGTGGGTAGAGAGGAGTGTCGGCAGGGGCGGCGAGGATGGCGATCGAGCCTTAGTGGGCGGAGGAGCCGCAAGCGGAAACCTATAAAGCAGGTATGCAGCCTTGGAGGCGAACCCTAATGCTTGCATGCTCCCAGAATGAGGGTGGGTGTGGTATCAGGAGGAAGCCACAAGAGCCATGTGCCTAGGGTAGAAGCGACTATGTGTCGAGGAGGCTGCGAGGAATGTGCACACGGGGGCACGATGAGTGCGCGAGAGCTTGCCTCGCACTGCGAGTCCGGAGTGGTGGGGCAGCTCCATAGGGTCTGGGCAGCTGGGGAACCATGGATGTTTTTGGAATTGTGCAGGGGAAGCGGGACGGCAGTGATGTTGACAACAGAGAGATGACGTCCGCGAGGACGACGAGGCGATGTGGTCGGGGTTCCATCTTCCTCCATTTAAGGGATGTGGTGCAAAATCTGACCGGAGCATGCGAACGAGCATTCGTTGCCTGGAGCCATGACTGCTTTGGATGCGGATGGCGGCTTGACCTGGTTCACACGACTAAAGACGGAGACGAGGTGGGAGTGGGCTGCCCTGGGACTCGAGGAGGGTGGGCGGGGCTTGTATGGCCCGCCTTACATCAAGGTATAAACAGACGAGTTTGCGCAAGGAGGTTATCCTGCGAGGAGAGGAAGGCGACGGTGGCCGCTTGGAGTGTTACCGCGGGATGCGGGGTGGAAGGCCCCATGTCCGAATTAGTGCCGATAAGGGGTGTATAGGTCTTCGACGGAACTGAGCGGTCCAATTGTCAGGCATATTCAGAGACGCCATGGGTTGGGCGATGCCGACGATAAAGAAACTTGTGGAGCGTTGTGTCGGCGTTGAAGTTGCGGAGCGCGATGGAGGGTAAAGCTGGTGGCGGGATGGTGCTGCGTCAACCGCGCAAGTCTGTGCGGCGGGAGGGGGGGAGGGCAGGCAGGGTTCTGGAAATTGAGACGCTGGGAGGGGGCTTGTATTTTTGACTGGTGGGGCAGCATAATTCCCGGCTGTTAAGCGTGAGCGGACCTGGCTGACCCACACTTGGTAGCATAGGGCCATTATTGGAAGTGCGGAACCAGGGAATTTTGTGGGGGTGGAGCTGGAAGTCGGTGTCTTCGGCGCCGGTCAGTTGGGGGGCGTCGACGGAGCAGTCGCACGGGGGACCATGTACGCAGGGTGCAGGGCATAAGGATAGCGGGCGATTGGGGGGCAGGATGTCGGCCAATCCGCTTGGTAACAGGGTGCTGAGGTGTGTAGGGGGAGCGATCATGTACTTGGGCGGGCTTGGGGGTGCGATGTGCTGGAGGGGCGGAGGGGTTAGGGTTCGGGTCCGGTGCGGGTGGAACAGGAGGGGCCTCTAAGTGGCGGGGGTGGGCAGACGGGGCAACGGTGCCGTGCCGTTGGGCTTTGGAGGAGCTCCATTAGGGTAGATGTGCTAGCTGGGCCCCTAGGGCCAAAGCCCAGCGCGGGTTTCCGGGACAGATTGGGTGGCTTGGGCCTTTCACCCTCTGTGTGGTGATATTTTAAGCCGAAAAGTTTTGTTTCGCTGTTTCGCCCCATTTTTGTATATGAATGTTGTCGATCGCTTTTCTATTGATGTCTAAAATCTAAGTATAGGTCTAAAATTGCCATCCTTATGGAAACTGGTCTCCCCTAGGTTTCTAGGCCTATAAATCAATAGTGGTTTTTGCTTTTGTAGTCAATTATCTATTTAGCATAGCGGCAGGGTTCAAGACTCACGCTGGGTAAGTCTCACTTTCAAAAAATTGCTTTGGGTGAGGTTGGCCGGGAACACTACCGGCTTCCTTCCTGGTTGGCCTACTCCCTGCACTGGGGCATTATAACTGGCAGCAGCAAGTCGAACGATTTGTTTATATTGTAGGCTTAAGTACTTTTGAAACTTTTTGGCGGGATCCTGGCCAGGGTTAGGTTATTGTAGCATTCTCAATTTGAATTGGTTCATGAGTAGTTATGACTGCCGCCTGGTTGTGTGAATTAAACCGAGATGTATAGTAACAGTAAATCGGGATGAATGGCCACCTGAATTAGCGTGGGATCTCAAATTATGGAGTCCTTTGGCTGGTACCTTGCACGAGGAAAGAGGGAGGTCCACGAGGTGGGAGCATGAGGCGGCGTAGGGGCTTTTCAATCAGCAGATCACACTACTTCCTCCACTAGTCATAAGGGTATAAGTATATGTCTACACGGAGGTCCCGAGGTATTTAGGAGGAATCATGTAACCAGGGAAGAAGCTGGTGGTTTGGGAGGCGTACTCTCATTGTTCGGGTTTACATCAGCCGCAGGGCGGCGTGCCTCTTGGGGTTGGGACCGTGAAAATCCCGCTCGCAGTTTCCGCGGAGTCACATAAGTGTTGGTGGCGCCTGGCTTGCGTGTCTTCAGAGTGTAGAATCAAACAAGCGGCGAGGGAAACAGTGTGGGTATCTCGAGGCGGTCCTCTTCCCGAGTTGGCGTTCGTCTTCAGAGTGATTCGACCACTGGACTTTGAGGAATTTGATCGCCTTCTGACGTGTGCGGCGTTCAGCTTGGTCGAGAATGCGGACCGGATGCTCTTTATAAGAGAGGTCCTGTTGCAATTCGAGCACTTCATGATCCACCGCTCGGATTGGATCCTTGAAGCAACGGCGGAGTTGTGACACATGGAACACATCGTGAACCTGAGAAAGGTTCGGCGGAAGCTCCAGTTGATATGCCACTTTCCACGCCTTTCGAGAATAGTGAAAGGACCAATATAGCGGGGAGCTAGCTTTCCCTTGATCCCGAAGCGGTGAGCACCCTTCATTGGTGTAACTCGAAGATAAGCCTTTTCGCCAGGTTGATGACCATGTCTTGGTGATGACGGTCATACTGACTTTTCTGACGTGACTGAGCAGTCTTGAGATTCTCGCGAATAATGCGAACTTGTTCTTCGGCTCTTTGGATGTATATCCTGACCAAAGAGTCGTAAGTATCATTCTTTCTGATACACATAGTAGTCGGCATATTCTTACAAGAGATGTCATGGCTAGAGTCGTTACACAGAGTTCTGGTACATAGACTAAGACATCATAGGCGGCACGCAGGCTCGCGGCGAATGCATCTAACACTAACAAGCAAGTCTACATCAGTCCCACGCGGTACTGCGGAGGTAGCTGTAGCCTGAAAGCTGGTAGTGTGGCATCGGGTACACCACGTCGGCAACCTGGGGTCCGCGGGTACTCTGGTGCAGAACCTGACGCTCAAGTGGCAGAAGAGGACCAAGTGCGGAGAGTAGCCTCCCACATCTGGCCAGCCGACGCCCTGGGGCATCACGGTCCTGGCAGGGTAGATCGCAGAACGCGACAGATCACCAGATCGGACAGAGGGGTGCAACAGCGTCAGAGCACGATACAGGTGCTGACGGGTGGTGTACAACTCGTGGCGAAGAGCTCGGTTAGCTCTATCCAGCCCATCAGCATGCAGAACCAGGTTCTGATGGTAGAAGGGCTCTCGGGTGACAGTGGAGTAGGCAGCAGTGTAGTATCCCTCCGCACCAACATCGGATGCGATAGCAATGTGCCTGAAGGGGGAGGTATCCAACTCCTGATACTCTCCACGAAGACGTGTCAGAGCAGCATAAGCAGCATCGTGGACCGCCATATCGATAGTCACTCCAACACCATGAGCAGTGTGCAGCACGGTAGTGGAGTCATACTCCCGAGAGTAGAGGTGGACGATGGCACGGTACTGCTCCTGGTTGAAGTCCTGATACTCCTCATAGACGGTGTACTCAGGTGCCAGCGATAAC
>NC_053027.1:55172707-55190646 GCF_003073215.2 Triticum urartu
ATCCCCTGCATGTTGAAGTTCATCACAAAGCTCTTGTAGCTCGGTGGAAGCGACTGCAGGATTTTGTCAATGACCGCGTCATCCGGGAGATTAACTCCCAGCTGAGTCAAGCGGTTATGCAACCCAGACATAGTGAGTATGTGCTCATTGACAGAACTGTTTTCCTCCATCTTACAGCTGAAGAACTTGTCGGAGACTTGATATCTCTCGACCCGGGCATGAGCTTGGAAAACCATTTTCAGCTCTTCGAACATCTCATATGCTCCGTGTCTCTCAAAACGTTTTTGGAGTCCCGGCTCTAAGCTGTAAAGCATGCCGCACTGAACGAGGGAGTAGCCATCGGTACGTGCCTGCCAAGCGTTCATAACGTCTTGTTCTGCAGGGAGAACAGGTGCATCACCTAGCGGTGCTTGTAGGACATAATCTTTCTTCGCAGCTATGAGGATGATCCTCAGGTTCCGGACCCAGTCCGTGTAGTTGCTGCCATCGTCTTTCAGCTTGGTTTTCTCTAGGAACGCGTTGAAGTTGAGGACTATGTTGGCCATTTGATCTACAAGACATATTGTAAATATTTTAGACTAAGTTCATGATAATTAAGTTCATCTAATCAAATTACTCAATGAACTCCCACTCAGATAGACATCCCTCCAGTCATCTAAGTATAACATGATCCAAGTTAACTAGGACGTGTCCGATCATCACGTGAGACGGACTAGTCAACATCAGTGAACATCTTCATGTTGATCGTATCTTCTATACGACTCATGCTCGACCTTTCGGTCTTCCGTGTTCCGAGGCCATGTCTGTACATGCTAGGCCTCGTCAAGTCAACCTAAGTGTTTGCATGTGTAAATCTGTCTTACACCCGTTGTATGTGAACATTAGAATCTATCACACCCGATCATCACGTGGTGCTTCGAAACAACGAACTGTCGCAACGGTGCATAGTTAGGGGGAACACTTTCTTGAAATTATTATGAGGGATCATCTTATTTACTACCGTCGTTCTAAGTAAACAAGATGCAAAAACATGATAAACATCACATGCAATCAAATAATAAAAGTGACATGATATGGCCAATATCACATAGCTCCTTTGATCTCCATCTTGGGGCTCCATGATCATCTTGTCACCGGCATGACACCATGATCTCCATCATCATGATCTCCATCATCGTGTCTCCATGAAGTTGCTCGCCAACTATTACTTCTACTACTAAGGCTAACGCGTTTAGCAATAAAGTAAAGTAATTTACATGGCGTTTCTCAATGACACGCAGGTCATACAAAAAATAAAGACAACTCCTATGGCTCCTGCCGGTTGTCATACTCATCGACATGCAAGTCGTGATTCCTATTACAATAGCATGAACATCTCATACATCACATATATATCATTCATCATTCATCACAACTTTGGCCATATCACATCACAAAACATTGCTGCAAAAACAAGTTAGACGTCCTCTAATTGTTGTTGCATGTTTTACGTGGCTGCAATAGGGTTCTAGCAAGAACGTTTTCTTAACTACGTGAAAGCCACAACGTGATTTGTCAACTTCTATTTACCCTTCATAAGGACCCTTTTCATCGAATCCGCTCCAACTAAAGTGGGAGAGACAGACACCCGCCAGCCACCTTATGCAACTAGTGCATGTCAGTCGGTGGAACCGGTCTCACGTAAGCGTACGTGTAAGGTTGGTCCGGGCCGCTTCATCCCACAATACCGTTGAAGCAAGATAAGACTAGTAGCGGCAATAAAGTTGACAACATCAACGCCCACAACAAATTGTGTTCTACTCGTGCATAGAGAACTACGCATAGACCTAGCTCATGATGCCACTGTTGGGGAACGTTGCAGAAAACAAAAAAAATTCCTACGGTTTCACCAAGATCCATCTATGAGTTCATCTAGCAACGAGTGGTTTGATGCATCTACGTACCTTGTAGATCGCGAGCAGAAGCGTTCAAAGAACGGGGATGAGGGAGTTGTACTCGACGTGATCCAAATCACCGGAGATCCTAGCGCCGAACGGACGGCACCTCTGCGTTCAACATCTCCTCCTTCTTGATCCAGCAAGGGGGAAGGAGAGGTTGAGGAAGATAGCTCCAGCAGCAGCACGACGGCGTGGTGGTGATGGAGCTGCAGTACTCCGGCAGGGCTTCGCCAAGCTCTATGGAGGAGGAGGAGGTGTTGGAGAGGGAGAGGGAGGCACCAATGGCGTAGGTAAGATGCCTCCCTCCCCCACTATATATAGGGGGCCTAGGGGGGCGCCGGCCCTAGGAGATGCAATCTCCTAGGGGGGCGGCGGCCAAGGGGTGGGGGGCTTGCCCCCCAAGCAAGGGGGCGCCCCCCTTTAGGGTTTCCCCACCCTAGGCGCATGGGCCCTAGGGGAAGTGGCGCCCCAGCCCACTTTGGGCTGGATCCCTTCCCACTTCAGCCCATGGGGCCCTCCGGGATAGGTGGCCCCACCCGGTGGACCCGGGACCCTTCCGGTGGTCCCGGTACAATACCGGTGACCCCGAAACTTGTCCCGATGGCCGAAACTGACTTCCTATATATATCTTTACCTCCGGACCATTCGGAACTCCTCGTGACGTCCGGGATCTCATCCGGGACTCCGAACAACTTTCGGGTTGCATATAATATCTCTACAACCCTAGCGTCACCGAACCTTAAGTGTGTAGACCCTACGGGTTCGGGAGACATGTAGACATGACCGAGCGACTCTCCGGTCAATAACCAACAGCGGGGTCTGGATACCCATGTTGGCTCCCACATGCTCCTCGATGATCTCATCGGATGAACCACGATGTCGAGGATTCAATCAACCCCGTATACAATTCCCTTTGTCAATCGGTGTTACTTGCCCGAGATTCGATCGTCGGTATCCCAATACCTCGTTCAATCTCGTTACCGGCAAGTCACTTTACTCGTACCGTAATGCATGATCCCGTGACCAGACACTTGGTCACTTTGAGCTCATTATGATGATGCATTACCGAGTGGGCCCAGTGATACCTCTCCGTCATACGGAGTGACAAATCCCAGTCTTGATCCGTGTCAACCCAACAGACACTTTCGGAGATACCCGTAGTATACCTTTATAGTCACCCAGTTACGTTGTGACGTTTGGTATACCCAAAGCACTCCTACGATATCCGGGAGTTACACGATCTCATGGTCTAAGGAAAGGATACTTGACATTGGAAAACTCTAGCAAACGAACTATACGATCTTGTGCTATGTTTAGGATTGGGTCTTGTCCATCACATCATTCTCCTAATGATGTGATCTCGTTATCAATGACATCCAATGTCCATAGTCAGGAAACCATGACTATCTGTTGATCAACGAGCTAGTCAACTAGAGGCTTACTAGGGACATGTTGGTGTCTATTATTCACACATGTATTACGATTTCCGGATAACACAATTATAGCATGAATAAAAGACAATTATCATGAACATGGAAATATAATAATAATGCTTTTATTATTGCCTCTAGGGCATATTTCCAACATAGGTAATAGATCGGTTAATATGGTAGGAGATTGCATTGTATGCAGCTGCTGAGGGAGTCCTGGATTAGGGGGTGTTCGGGTAGCCGGACTATACCTTCAGCCGGACTCCTGGACTATGAAGATACAAGATTGAAGACTTCGTCCCGTGTCCGGATGGGACTTTCCTTGGCGTGGAAGGCAAGCTTGGCGATGCGGATATTCAAGATCTCCTACCATTGTAACCGACTCTATGTAACCCTAACCCTATCCGGTGTCTATATAAACCGGAGGGTTGTAGTCCGTAGGCAATCAACTCCATATACAACAATCATACCATAGGCTAGCTTCTAGGGTTTAGCCTCCTTGATCTCGTGGTAGATCTACTCTTGTACTACCCATATCATCAATATTAATCAAGCAGGACGTAGGGTTTTACCTCCATCAAGAGGGCCCGAACCTGGGTAAAACATCGTGTTCCCTGCCTCCTGTTACCATCCGGCCTTGACGCACAGTTCGGGACCCCCTACCGAGATCCGCCGGTTTTGACACCGACATTGGTGCTTTCATTGAGAGTTCCTCTGTGCCGTCACAATCAGGAAGGATGCCTCCTCCCGTCTTTAAAGACGGCGCCGTTGCTAAGGGAGCCTTGGCTGTCGGCCAAACCCTCCGGCTAGGTGGTTTCCTCATGACCGCCTGTTCGGCTGTTGCGCCGACGGTGACCTCTCGGGTCATCAAAAGCAACCTACACGTCAGCTCGGAGCTCGTCGAGCAGCTAGATCCAATGGAGCTCTCTTCCGTAAACGAGCTCTTGGATCGCATCGCCGCCCTGGGGGTCGCTACGGATTACGACCAGGTTGGGCTTAAACCCGATCTAAGAGAAATTAACTCTCCCCAAGTCACCCACCACGTTGCCGTGGTAGAGACGCAGTGCGGCGACCCTTCATCTATTTTAAGGACTAGCTACGTCCGAATTCCCGACCCCTCCAAGCCGGATACCCGCGGAGGGGGAGATGTAACTCAAGACCTGAGCTTAGGATCAGGCAACGGGCCAGATTCAGACAACATCCAAGAATCCGAACTTCAGAGTTCGGAAACTCTTCGGCCTCCGAATCTTGGATTGGGTGAGGTTTCAGATTCAACGACACCCGCCCACCCGATCATAAGCGATCTCTCCCAAATCAGGCAGAGGCCCGAGGAAACAGTACATCATTACTGGGCCAGATTCCTCCTGGTTATGAACAGGATAAAGGATTGCCGCGAGGAAGACGCAATCTCAATTTTCTGCAGTAATTGCACGGACAAGGGAATCCTTAACGCCGTAAGTCGTCGTGATATCACACGCTTCGCTGACTTGGCGTCCATAGTACAAAAATACTGTGCGATGGAAAGCGCCTGGAAAACCGAAATAAATTTTTGGGATAATCCGGCCTTGAATAGTAATCCCGTCCGAACTAAGAGGGTGCATTACAGGACACCCGGGATAAACACCAAAAAGCCAAAACCCTCTACAGGGCATGGAACCGTACTGGAAAGATGGCTTGATGGACCCTGTAGAATTCACAGTACAGAGGACGCCACACCAACTCACAGCCTTAGAGCATGTTGGATACTCCGGCAGGTGGCCAAAATCGGCGAGGACCTCTTAATTCGGAGGCCGCAGAAAGCCAGCCCAAGGACACCAGTACCGTTCTCACAGTCTTCGAGACTTTCGCATCAAACAATGTGCGAAAAAGAACACTCCGCAGCCTCGCCGAAGTCTATCAAGTTGCAACAATAAATCCATGGAGCGACACTGCCATTACCTTCAACGCAAGTGATGAACCTAGATTCCGAACAGCCCGAGCACCAGCCGCATTGGTCCTCAGTCCCATAGTGGACGGCTTTCGCCTCACCAAGGTGCTCATGGATGGAGGCAGCGGACTGAACCTCATTTATGAGGAAACCCTTCAAAAAATGGAAATAGACTGGAACCGCATCGAGCGAAGCAGCACAACCTTTAGAGGAATAATCCCCAGTCGGGAAGCGCGCTGCACAGGAAAAATCACACTAGATGTGGTGTTTCGGCACGCCGGATAATTACAGGTCCGAAGAAGTCAGTTTCAGGTGGCCCCGTTCAAAAGCGGATATCACGCTTTACTAGGGGGAAGCATTCACAATCTTCCAAGCAATACCCCATTACGGGTACATGAAGCTTAAGATGCCCGGGCCGAACGGAATTATCACTCTAGCTAGTGATCCGGACATAGCACTCCGCGCCGAAAACAAGACGGCCGCATTAGCCCTTGAGGCACTATCCGAAGCCTTAGCGGCCGAGGAACTGACTGCGCTGCGCTCCACGGTTAACAGGGATGATGTGATACTCGACAAGAGATCCAAATCCACATCCTTCAAGCCAGCTGACGAAATAGTCAAATTCCAGGTCCATCCAACGGACCCCAATAAAACAGCTTCCATCGGGGCACGACTGAACCCTGATGTAGACGCCGCACTGCGAGAGTTCCTACGAGAGAACTGGGACATTTTCGCCTGGCACCCTTCAGACATGCCAGGGATCCCACGCAGGCTGGCCGACACAGCTTAAATATCCTAAAAGGATTCAAACCTGTCAAACAAGCCTTCGGCGTTTTTCCGAACCAAGAGACAGGCATGGGAGAGGAGCTAGCCAAGCTATTGGAGGCCGGATTCATCAGAGATATAAAACATCCGGACTGGCTAGCAAACCTGGTGATGGTACCAAAGAAGGACAAATCCTGGCGCCTGTGCGTTGATTTTAAAGACCTTAACAAGGCTTGCCCAAAGGATCCCTTCCCCCTCCCCCGCATCGATCAAATTATCGATGCCGCAGGACACGATTTGTGTGTTTCCTCGACGCATACTCCGGTTACCATCAAATCAAGATGGCAGAATCAGACCAAGCTGCAACAGCATTCATCACACCATACGGCCCATTCTGCTTCAACACAATGCCCTTCGGGCTGAAAAACGCCGGCGCAACATATCAGCGCATGATCCAGACATGTCTGGCAAACCAGATCGGCAAAACAGTGGAGGCGTATGTGGATGACGTGGTCGTAAAATCAAGACATGTCGAATCCCTAGTAAATGACTTGAGGCTTACATTCGATAACCTCCGAAAATGACATCAAGCTCAACCCAGAAAAATGCGTCTTCGGCGTTCCAGCCGGAAAGCTCTTGGGCTTCATTGTATCCGGTAGAGGAATTGAAGCAAACCCAGCCAAGATCCGAGCTTTGTCACAATTGGATGTCCCAAAGGACCTTAAACAAATACAAAAATTAACCGGATGCGTGGCGGCTTTAAGCCGCTTCATCTCCCGCTTGGGAGAAAAGGCACTACCCCTTTATCGCCTCCTTCGGCGCACCGAACACTTCGAGTGGACGGATGCCGCCACGGCCGGACTTGATGAAATAAAAGCCATATTGGCAACAAACCCAGTCCTGGCCGCGCAAACAGCGAACCAATGTTATTGTACATTGCAGCAACACATCAAGTTGTCAGCGCAGTGCTCGTTGTCGAGCGGGAAACGGATGGACACAAATTCCCCCTTCAAAGGCCGGTCTACTACGTATCCACTGTCCTCACTCCATGCAAATCACGGTACCCGCATTATCAAAAGATTGCATACGCGGTATTCATGGCATCCCGGAAGCTACGACACTACTTTCAAGAGTGTTCCATAACAGTAGCCTCGGAAGTACCACTCAACGATATTATCAACAACCGCGATGCAACGGGCCGATTGCAAAATGGGCCATCGAGCTTCTCCCGTTCGATATAACCTATAAGCCACGGCGAGCTATTAAATCGCAAGTTTTGGCCGACTTCGTCGCAGAATGGACGGAGGCCGAGCTCCCTAAAGAGTACGGCACATATTCAAACTGGATTATGCATTTCGACGGCTCCAAAATGTTGGCCGGACTGGGGGCTGGCATCGTCCTGACGTCCCCCACAGGAGACACAGTCCAATATGTGCTCCAGATCATGTACACGGATTCCAACAATGCAGCCGAATATGAGGCCCTCCTACATGGTCTCCGGATAGCAGTATCCATGGGTATCCAGCGCCTAGAGGTACGCGGGGATTCAAACCTCGCGATATCCCAAATAAATGGAGACTTCGACGCCAAGGACCCAAAAATGGCAGCTTACCGCAACGCCGTCCTAAAAATGTCAGCTCGGTTCGAAGGGCTGGAGTTTCACCATATAGCCCGAGAAAACAATCAAGCAGCGGACGTCCTGGCACGCATCGGAGCAAAACGCGATGCAGTCCCCCCAACATCTTTTTGGAAAGATTGTTCAAGCCATCCGTAGCATGGGAGGGGGAACCCGCAAATAACAGCCCGGACCCAGCCGCACCACTCGACGCCGAACAATCTGACACAATTGGAGGCTCTGCCAATGAAATTACACCTTCAGCCCACGTAATAATGGCGGTTATTGCCCCGTGGACAGAACCATTCCTAGCCTACCTTACTAGGCAGGAACTCCCGGAGGACCAAAACGAGGCCCGCTGCATAGTGCGGCGATCTAAAGCCTATAGAGTCCATGAGGGAGAGCTTTATAAGAAAAGCACTACCGGAGTCCTTCAAAGGTGCATCTCCGAAGAGGAAGGGCGGAACCTTCTGGCTGAAATTCATGCCGGACTCGGTGGTCACCACGCCGCTGCTCGGTCCCTTGTTAGCAAGGCTTTCCATACAGGCTTTTATTGGCCGACGGCCCGGGCAGACGCTCAGGACCTAGTCCAACGATGCGCTGGTTGCCAACTTTTTGCCAACCAAAGCCATATGCCACCCACCGCACTCCAAACTATACCCATCACCTGGCCTTTTGCGGTCTGGGGGCTTGACATGGTCGGACCCCTTAAAGGTGGGACCGAATAGGAAAATACTTACTGGTCATGGTGGATAATTCACCAAATGGATAGAAGCCAAGCCTGTTAAAACGGCCGAATCCAGACCTGTGATAGACTTCATATCCGGGGTTGTACACCGTTATGGCGTCCCCCACAGCATCATAAACGATAACGGTACAAACTTTACCGACGGCGAGGTAAAACTCTGGTGCAAAAACATGGGCATCAAGCTCGATTATGCTTCCGTCTATCACCCACAAACCAACGGCCAGGTCGAACGTGCAAATGGTCTTATCATGAGCGGCATTAAACCCAGACTGGTGCGGTCCCTCAAGGAATCTAACACGCACTGGGTAGAGGAGCTCGACTCCGTGCTATGGGGGCTGCGGACCACGCCAAATCGCACCACCGGATACACACCATTTTTTATGGTGTACGGCGCAGAGGCAGTTCTGCCCTGCGACATAATTCATGACTCACCTAGAGTGCGCATGTACGAAGAAAGAGAAGCCGAGCTCGATCGGCAGGACAACTTGGACGCCTTGGAGGAGGAGCGTGACGTGGCAAAAGCCCGTTCCGCATTTTATCAACAGCAGGCCCGAAGATATCAAAGCAGAGAAGTACGGGCCAAAAATTACAATGTTGGCGAACTAGTTCTACGCCTGCCGGATAAGAAAAAGGACAAACTCAAGCCCAAGTGGGAAGGTCCATTCATAATCGACCAAGTCCTGACTGGTGGGGCGTACCGCCTGCGAGATGCGTCGAACAACCGACTCGAGCCGAACCCGTGGAACGCCACCCGTCTCCGAAGATTCTATGCCTAGCGCCGGACTCTGTGTTCGTCTCCTTCCTCTGTCCATTTTTGCATTTTTCTGTCTTACATTTCTCTCCTTCCTCTTTTTCTTTATAGCCCTTAAAGGCTCATCTAGTGACGCGCCACTCGCGCTCATTAAACCTGGGGGCTTCTTTAACAGAAGCTTATTTATACGGGCTTCACGCCCAACACATGCGTCAAACTTCCGCATGTACCTTTTTTCTTCACCATTATATGCATCGATATGACTTAAGTTTTGGCCAAGCTGGGTTGCCTGGCTCCTGTGCTTACCCCTACGTTCCCGATTGTTTGGCTAGGCGGTAAAGGGAGCACCTCTGCGATTGTTACTGCCGGGTCAGCCGGATGTGTACCTCAGACTGGGTGAAGCCGAAAGCTAGCGTTCTTAAGGGAATATTCGGTCGGTGATAAAAGATGATCTTTTTACTCATTTTTCGCCCCCAGATGCTTTTTCTGCGTTCTTACGCAGTCCGGACATGCACTTTAGGGCATGCCTCCCAGGGAAAGGAACCCTTAACGGAACTATTCTCTCTGGAAGATGTTTCTTACTAACCATGTAATATAACATAACTAGTTGGGCACTTGTCTGATAAAGCACTAATGACCCCTACGCCTGGTCTCCACGCATACCCCGGTTCTTATATAACCGCTAGGGTATTCGGACACACTCCGGACCGTCAGGTCCCGAGGTTGAAGCGAAAAGGTCGGCAACGACAAACGATCTACAATCGGCTAGAAGGCATTACACATGTCAATTCAAAATTACAGTCATTCTGACTGATTGTATTCCTCTTCTATACCATCTAACAGGCTGTCTAATTTACAGTCCTGCTGGGAATACTTCGCGGCCAACTCTACTTGGCCGTATACTAAGCTTACAGGGATCTCCTTCCCGTCAGGCCCCACTGGTCCGACCTCGGCCATGTGGTTTGGGTCAGACTTTGTAAAACGGGTCTTCACCATGGCCCAGGCTTCCCTAGCGCCTTGTCGGCAGGCCGATATCTTCCATAACCGGAAGCGCCGCCGAGCTCCTTCAGCTTCTCCGCAAGCTCTCCAAGGCCCTCGGGCACAGAGTGGGCAGGCCATAAGGCTTGGGCAATACCCCGCATCGCCTGCCGAATTGCTCGTGCAGTTGCAAGAGTTCGGGAAGAAGGTCACCCGTAGAACCGGGCATCTCCTCTGCAGGACGACCTGTGAGCATACCTACAGACATTACTCTGTTAGTCGACTTCCTCGCCGAACTTTTTTTTAAGTTCGTTCAAGCACTTACTAAAAATGCCGCGTCGAAGCCGCTGATTCTCCTTCGTGGAGTCCGACAGCTGGCCACGAACATCTTTAAGTTCGACGTCCAGCTTGGTGTTGGCATCCTGAAGATCATTCTTCTCTCGCCTCACCTTTGTCAAGTACTCTCACCGGCCTTTAGCCGGCGTAAGAGTTGTTGCTTGTCCGGATCGAGTCCGGCGCCATCTGCAATATGATTTGTCAGATTTGCACCCACACCGCACAATACTAATCTTTCGAAGTGTATCTTACCTGAGGGGGTCTCTTTGGGCTCCCCTGCTGCGGCTAGTGCGGCCTCTAGTTGGGCCTTGCACTTTTCCAGCTCCTGGGACAGTACGGTATTCTTCTCTGTAAGAACCTGCATATTAAATGATCCTTAAATCAGTTGCTCTAACTGCTTCAAGTCTCGGGGGCTACTGGCATATATATGTTTAACCAAAATTTTCTTACCCGTATGTCTTTTACATACTGCTCCGTGGCTCTGGCTAAACCATTTTGAGCGGCACGGAGGTACGCATCTCCCGAATTAAAGGCATCTAAAGCCTCTTGGGAGAAACAAGCGTCGCGTAGAACTGTCCGGCGACGCCTGTGGTTCATGGCACTCTCCACTTCAGAATTTGTGGCAGACAGCCTGTCCGCATCCTCTGTCGGAGGAGCGTCCGGTGCGCGCCTTGTGCTCGCCTCCGCTTCCTGGCCAGACGTTGGAGCCTGGCTGGTGGAGGCGCGATTGGCAACCTCTCCGGATGTAGTCCGGCGAGGTCTCTTCGTTCTGAAGATAGCACGAACGTTAATATGCCCTGACAGAATAACACCAGGGAAACAGAGGGTGCGCTATACCTTTGCGCCGGCATCTCAGTCCGGACTGCATTCCTTTTTGCCCACGGGGCCCTGCGGCCCCTCGTTGGCTAGCCGCCGCAGGTTCGGCCTCCTGCCTCGGAAATCTCCCCTGCAAAACACGGTTGTCGTCAGAAACACCGGAATACGTGAGAGTGGAATCTCTCTCAAGGGAATGAGACTCCGGTTTCTGTCACCTGGGAGGCCGGGATTAACCCTGGGTAATCAGCCGTGATGGCTACCAAGGTATTGTCCTTGCTTAGCTGATGGAACACCCCGTCGATAAGCTCCACCGATATGTCCGGATCCTCTTCGGAGTCCGGATCGAGGGACCGTTCTGGGTCCTCGGGCTGTGGAGGGCGGCTGTTTATATCCTTTACCACCTGTCGCAGTTCCTGCATTGAAGTCGTTAGACTACATATCTAACCGTGGGAGTATAAAACAAACGGGCAAGCGCAGTTGTTCACTTACCCAACTTGGAGGATCGTACATAGTAAATCCGGCCTGCGGGTTGACGCGGAGGAATTCCTCCTTTTCTCCCTTGTACAAAGAGGATAAGATCTTTACTAGAGCGGCAGCTGAGGCCGGCCCCTTACGACCGTAACGGGTGGCGTCATCCTCCCCGTTGAAATCCCACATGGGGTGGCCTCTATATTGAAGTGGCTGCACCCCCCGCATAATGCATGCGGCCATGACTCCAATCATGGTTAGTCCGGAATGAGCCAACAGTCTTATCCGGCCCATCAGGTAAAGGACGTCTCTGTCGCTTTCTCTCTGAGAGCTCCGCGGACGCCAGCTCAAGCGTTTCTTCAATGGAGCACTGTTGAACTCAGGGAGACCGACCCGGATAGGGTCCGGTAGCGGGACGTCATCTATGTAAAACCATTCCGAAGGCCAGTCCTCGGACGCCTTCTTTGGGGTTCCGGATAGGTATCCGGTCCCGGCGATGCGCCATACTTCGGCTCCGCCCACTTGGTATATAGACCCCTCTTTGAGAACGGGGCACCAGGCAGAATAACCTCTTCCACAGCGCGAAATGAGCCTCAACGCCTAAAAATAGCTCGCAAAGGGCGACGAAACCCGCAATATGCAATACGGAGGCGGGCGTGAGATTGTGCAGCTGGAGGCCGTAGAACTCCAGAAGCCCGGAGAAATGGGTGAATTGGAAATCCCAGTCCCCTTATTAGATAGGGGACGAGGCACACCCGCTCTCCTTTAGAAGGATTGGGGGTGCTCTCCGCTTGTTTTCCGCCATTGTAGGTGGCGAGACCGGCTCGGACCGGGACCATGTATGCCTGAGGGAGAAATCCCTTGGCCTGAAGCGACAGCTAACTCGCTATGCGGGATGGTGCAACTCTCCCAGTCCCCGGGTTTGGGACCGGAGGGGCGAGGGGAGGAGCTGCGACGGCTGGTCATGTTGGAATGGACCTTTGCTGGAAGCGCTCTGATGATAACTCGCGGAAAGGAGAAGATGTGGTTTGGACCTAAATCCCCATCCCGTTAAATAGGCGGCTCGTTTATACGGCTAGGGGTGTGGATGTAAAAACACCCGGCTTTTCGCATTCGTTTGACACGTGGAAGACGGCCATTATTGGGCGTGGAAGCCGAGGAGCACTACATTACAAAAATCGGACATTATTCCTACAGGTACACAAGATTTGGAGAAGAACCCGCCTTGCAATGCCGAACAATCTGCGCGCCGGACTCGTCGTCATTGAAGCCTGGTTCGGGGGCTACTGAGGGAGTCCTGGATTAGGGGGTGTTCGGGTAGCCGGACTATACCTTCAGCCGGACTCCTGGACTACGAAGATACAAGATTGAAGACTTCGTCTCGTGTCCGGATGGGACTTTCCTTGGCGTGGAAGGCAAGCTTGGCGATGCGGATATTCAAGATCTCCTACCATTGTAACCGACTCCATGTAACCCTAACCCTATCCGGTGTCTATATAAACCGGAGGGTTGTAGTCCGTAGGCAATCAACTCCATACACAACAATCATACCATAGGCTAGCTTCTAGGGTTTAGCCTCCTTGATCTCGTGGTAGATCTACTCTTGTACTACCCATATCATCAATATTAATCAAGCAGGAGTAGGGTATTACCTCCATCGAGAGGGCCCGAACCTGGGTAAAAAACATCGTGTCCTGTCTCCTGTTACCATCCGCCTAGACGCACAGTTCGGGACCCCCTACCCGAGATCCACCGGTTTTGACACCGACACCAGCCCTCCCGAGAGAGCAGCAGATGGAGAGGCGGAGGATGATAATTACATGCCCCCCTTCGAAGACGAGGCAAGCCTCCACGATGATGAATTCGTCATGCCTGAGGATCCCGTCGAACAAGAGCGCTTCAAGCGCCGGCTTATAGCCACGGCAAATAGCCTTAAGAAAAAGCAACAGCAGCTTCAAGCTGATCAAGATTTGCTAGCTGACAGATGGACTGAAGTCCTTGCGGCCGAGGAATATAAACTCGAACGCCCCTCCAAGAGTTACCCAAAGCGAGGTTGCTACCCCGACTGGAGGAGGAAGCACCAAAACCTACATCTCTAGCGTATGACGCGGCTGATCGGCCACCTCGTGGCCGCGACAAAGAGGCATTTCAGCCAAAAGCCCAGCCCGCACCCTGACGCCTCTCAAATAAAAATGTCAAGCATGGGGAAATACGCCGGACCTGCGAGATGTATTGGAGGACAAAACAAAACATGCAAGATCGATCTACGGATCACGAGGGCGCGCCACTATGCGAGACGATAACCGTCATGCCGGATACAGTAAAAGTAAATCCAGCCGGGCCGAACACGGCGGACAAGACTCATTTGAGCTGCGTCGCGATATAGCCCAATACAGAGGAGCCGCACACCCCCTATGCTTCACAGACGAAGTAATGGATCACCAAATCCCAGAGGGTTTCAAACCCGTAAATATCGAATCATACGATGGCACAACAGATCCTGCGGTATGGATCGAGGACTTCCTCCTGCACATCCACATGGCCTGCAGTGAAGATCTACAAGCCATCAAATACCTCTCACTCAAACTCAATGGAACAGCTCGGCATTGGCTCAATAGCCTGCCAGCAGAATCCATTGGCTATTGGGAAGATCTTGAAGCCGCATTCCACGACAACTTCTAGGGAACTTATGTGCGACCACTAGATGCCGATGACTTGAGCCACATAATTCAGCAGCCAGAGGAATCAGCCAGGCAATTCTGGACATGGTTCCTGACAATGAAAAATCAAATCGTCGACTGTCCGGATGTAGAAGCCCTAGCAGCTTTTAAGCACAACATCCGCGACGAGTGGCTCACCCGGCACCTTGGCCAGGAAAAGCCGAAATCTATGGCAGCCCTCACGACACTCATGACCCGCTTTTGCGCAGGAGAAGACAGCTGGCTGGATCGCAGCAATAATATATCAAAGAATCATGGTACTTCGGATACCAAGGATGGCAATTGCAGGTCACGTCGCAACAAACACAAGTGCCGCATCAACAACAAAAATACCGAGGATACGGTAGTCAATGCCGGATTTAAAGGCTCTAAACCCGGTCAGTGGAAAAAGCCATTCAAAAGAAGCACTCCGGGCCCGTCCAGTTTGGACCGTATACTCGATCGCTCGTGTCAAATACATGGCACCCCCGACAAGCCAGCCAACCACACCAACAGGGATTGTTGGGTGTTCAAGCAGGCCGGCAAGTTCAATGCCGAAAACAAAGATAAGGGGTCACATAGCGATGACGAGGACGAGCCCCGGCCGCCGAACACCAGAGGACAGAAGAGGTTCCCCCCACGTGCGGACAGTGAACATGATATACGCAACCCACATCCCCAAGAGGGAGAAGAAGTGTGCGCTAAGGGACGTATATGCGTTGGAGCCAGTCGCCCCAAAGTTCAACCCATGGTCCTCCTGTCCGATCACCTTCGATCGTAGGGACCACCCCACTAGTATCCGTCATGGCGGATTCGCCGCACTGGTCCTAGACCCAATCATCGACGGATTTCACCACACTCGAGTCCTTATGGACGGCGGCAGCAGCCTAAACCTGCTTTATCAGGACAAAGTGCGAAAAATGGGTATGGACCTCTCAAGGATCAAACCCACGAAAACGACCTTCAAAGGCGACATACTAGGTGTAGAGGCCCATTGCACATGCTCAGTCACACTGGAAGTTAATCTTCGATATAGTCTCGTTCCGCAGTGGCTATCATGCACTGCTCGGGTGAACCGCATTTGCGAGATTCAATGCGGTACCGCATTATGCATACCTCAAGCTCAAGATGCCAGGACCTCGGGGGGTCATAACAGTCAATGGAAACACAGAGCGCTCTCTCCGCACGGAGGAGCACACTGCGGCCCTCGCAGCAGAAGCGCAAAGCCGCCTCTTAAGGCAATCCACCAGTTCGGCGATTAAGGACCTGGACACCTTCAAGCGCGCCCGGAGTAATCAACAACAAGACCACCTGGCACATTCTGAGCTCGCATAGCAATGCGGCTCCCGCCCCAGTCCCAGCCAAACGGCGAAATCCGTGCCACGCATACATAATTATGCATTGAAAATACCATGGGCACAGGTGGGGAGGGGGGCACGACTACGACACGCCCCAAGACGCGGCTCAACCACACTAGGAGCTTCCCGCTTTGTCATTTTTTCTCTTTCAGGACTTTAATCTCTAGAAATCCTATCCGGCAGTATGATTGCCAGACACATGATGCAACAACCAAGGAGGTAGAAAGCTACATCGCACCATGGAACTCCCAGGTGGCCTCTGATAACGAGTGAAATACTTGCTTTAAATACCATTCCTCAGGTTGCCCTTGGAGGGGACATGCCAAATAGTCCTACTTTTTGCTTATCGCATTACTTGTATCATTCTGCTTCGACGCAGCTTATTGAATAAACAATGCATAGCACTAGACTATTATCGCATTCTCTATTCTTCCTTTTTTACATATATGTTAATCCATGACAATTAGCACCCGTACACTCTGGTACGGCCAATACGCTAGGGACTTAAGCATACCCCATAATATGGTGTGAGAAGTCCGAACACTTTCGACAGTGCGGCACCCCGAACTTATAGCATTATATGCATCAGCTCCGAATCATGTCTTTGGTCAATAGTTGGGTTTGCCCGGCTCCCATGTTTTGGTACCTTACGTTCCGCTATATCGGCTAAGGTAGCACTGGGAGAACTACTGCGATTGTGCCCCGGTTCAGCTGGGCTAAGCACCTCAGTAGAGAAAGCTAAAACTGACTGTCATGATAAGGCGAGAGCTGGTCGCTGTTCGAGAGGTCTCGAGTCCCTAAAGACTTATGCCACATAGAGCAAGGAGTCGGCTTTGTCCGGCTTAAGGCGTGTATAGCGCCCCGAATTCGGCCTTCCAAATACTAGGGGCTTCGCCAAAATTTAAAATTGTAGAATTCTATGGCTAAGTGAGAGTGATAAATCATTATAGTCCGATTGCCTTGTTCATTGTGCTGAGCACCTCCCTCGAAGGACCCAAAAATGGGAAAAGAGTGCTCAGGTTTATCCCGAACACCCCAGCACTCGTGGCATGGGGGCAGAAGCCGACGACTGGCCATCTCTCAGATTTGATAAACAGCCGCACAGAAGGTAATATTTTAAATTCAAACAAGCGTTGCATAGCGCATATGAACAAGTTTTCGTAATACAGGATCACACGAGCAAGTTCATTCAAACATTACATCATTCGCACACTCGTCCGCCACAAGACGGGCACCCTTCAGGACACACTCATAATACATCTCGGGGTGGCGGTGCTCCTTGCCCTGCGGCGGCCCCTCCTTCACCAGCTTCTCAGCGTCCATCTTGGCCCAGTGCACCTTTGCACGGGCAAAAGCCCGGCGGGTACCTTCGATACAGACGGACCGCTTGATGACCTCCGGCTGTGGGCAGGCATCCACAAGCCGCCTCACCAGGCCGAAGTAGTTGTTGGGAAGGGAGTCGCCAGGCCACATCCGGACTATAAAGCTCTTCATGGCCTGTTCGGCCGCCTTGTGCAGCTCGACCAGTTGCTTCAGCTGGTCGCTCATGGGCATCGGGTGTTTGGTCCCAGTATACTGAGACCAGAACAACTTCTCCGTCGAGCTTCCCCTCGGCCTGGTAATATTTCGCGGCATCTGACACGCTGCGGGGCAAATCTGCGAATGCTCCTGGAGAGCTCCGGACTCGGGTAAGTAACAAGTAATTTACTTTCACATGCTTGCTTTGCATATTGAATGCCTTACCTGCCGTATCTTCCTCATCGCCTCAATCTCCTGGAGGGCCTTTTGGGCTTCAGCCTTGGCATTCTTTGCTCTCGAGGGCCGCGGCAAGCTCGGACTCTCGCGTCTTCGAGTCAAGCTCCAAAGCCTCGTGCTTTCACGAGAGCCTGGAGCTCTTGCTGCACCTCGCCCACCCGTGCCTCTTGCCTTTTCCCGCTCGGTGCGCTCCTTGGCCGCTTTGTTTTCGGCCTCGGACAGCCTTGCTTCAGGGTCGCCACTTCGGTCGTGGCCCCTGGCACATTCATGATGATCCTGTCATTTCGCAACCACATTTTCTTTTATATATAGACAAGGTATTACTTACCTTTGTCTCCTCGAGCTGCCATCTTGGC